>NW_028248832.1:0-75808 GCF_964263255.1 Lissotriton vulgaris
TATTAATATATAACACTATAGATTAACATGCATGTTAAATTATTATTAATAATATCTAATAGGATCACGTTGAATTTTAATGTACTAACTATAAAGTTAAATCAATGTTAATGTTAATATTAATTCTATGTCAGGAGCGGAGGCTTCTGATTAAGCTGTTCTTTCTCGTTTATTTTCTACTCCAGCAGCCATAAAAGGTATAAACAGTAATAACAAAACCACATTTCCCATGAACATCCGGGAAATTGGAAACAGAAAAAGTCTCGCATATTGACCAATCCCAGGCCGTGGCTCCTCATAACTTCCCCTTCTGGTACTCTATCTCCCTCTTTCTTCGCTGCTCCAGCAGCAGACAGATGAGTGCCTTTTGTTTTCTTGTGTTTTACTGATTGTTGGAACATTTGCTAAAAAATGTTATGCTTGTAGTTCGCAGTCTACCGCGTTGGGTGACGTGGGGCGACTGCGAGTGAGCCGCGGGAGCGTTCGTCGCTCCTTTCGCGGTGACATTCCCTCAGCTCTGTGCGCGGGCGGCCTCCAGCCGCTAGGGGACCGCGCGCCTGTGCTGCCGCTCTGAGGAGCTTGACCCCCCGCGTCGTGCGAGTCGTTGAGTGCGCTTCGTACCTTCCGTCGACGGAGCGTCCCAACGGTCTCGCGCGTTGTGAGGGAAGTGCGGCGGGTCTGTGGACAGTGCTATCGGCAATTGTAATTACAGAGCCCTGCCCGGAGCCTGAACACCCGCGCTGCGGGTAAGGTTGTTGATTCGATTTGGGACCGGCCCGGGCAGTTTTTGTGCCTCATAACGGAGGCTGGTAGGTCCCGACTCCATTACTTTGACCCCGTGATTGCGGGACGTACCTTCTATCCGGGCTTTGCCCGCCTCAACCCCTAAGGCTAACACCATGGAGTACGACGAGTACTATGCTGAGGAGGAAGAGGAGCAGGTTATCTACCTTCCGGTAGATAACCATTTTTGTAAAGTCATGGATTCCTCCTTGTGGAAGGCGGTGACGCAGGTTGTCGAACCCTTAGAAAAGAGGATTGAGCAACTTCAAGCCCAATGCCAACCCTCTGGAAATGGGCCGGATGCCGTAGGGCGACAGGACCCCAACCCCCTCGCCCAAGCTGCCACCTCTGTTCCGGACCCCAAGAGGAAACGCTCTGTCGACACGGGGGTGGACGCAGACGCTTTCTCGCGCCTCAAGAAGGCCTTCCTGGAAGCTAAGACCTCCAACGCCCCTTCAACTTCGAAGACGATCCCGACTGCTCCCGCAGGGGACGATCATGGCGACGGGGATACAGCTGACCCCGACGAGTCTCCGCACACCTCAGACGGGGATGGAGAGCCCGATAATTCGTGGTCCTCAGCTCAGACCACTCAACCCTCCCTTCCAGACCCTAATTCGGATATGCTCAATCCCGATGAGCTTCTCCACCCACGTTCGTCGCAATGGGTCCCCGCACCTAAGGTGGCGGCCTACATGGCGGCCAGGCTGCGCAAATCAATAGACCAAGAAGTGCGTAGCTGTCTCAGGGCCGAATGCCCGCGCCCATCTCCGGAAGGCAAAGTTGCGATAACACCGGACATCGACCCTAAGATGTCTACGTTCCTCACAAAGTTCGTCAAAGATCCCAAAAAGGGCATCGACCGATCGTGGAGAGCCTGCCAAGATAAGCTCTTGGATGCAGCAGGTCCCCTGGCGAAAATACTCGACATGGAGGAAGACGCCAAAACCTCTGGTTCGCTGATCTCCCCGGAAATTCTGTCTGGCTGGGCGCAGAGAGCTGTGATTTTCTTGGGGAATGCGAACGTGGCCATATCTACGGAACGGAGGAGGTCAATCCTGATCAAAATCGACCCCAAGCTGGGAGAACTGGCGACCTCTGAAGCAGGCCCTATGGCGGAGGGAAACCTATTCGGCGATCCATTCGTCAAAGAATTGGGGAAATTTGTTAATACCTTTAACTCCCTCGACAAAGCCCAGTCATCGGTAAAAAGAATCTTCTCCCCCCGTGTTTTTGGAGCAGCCAGCCGAGGTAGGGGGCGCTCGTCTGGCAGGTCCTTCACCAGAGGCCCCAATAAACAGGGCGAGTCCCATCGAGGCCAGTATCAGGATCCCGAAAAGTTCGGCAACTTTTACCAGACAAGAGGTCAACCCCGCCGCCGTGGTGGAAGAGGACGTGGTGACGGCGGCTACAATTACTCGAGAGGTGAGACTTCAGAGTGTGTCGGGTCTGAGAGTGGGGGGACGACTCCAATATTTTTTACATGCATGGTCTTCCATTACCTCAGACGCTTGGGTCTTGCAGACCGTCAGGGGTTTTCACATCGAATACGCAGGACTCCCCAAACAGCACATTCTTCCCAAACCCATCAGTTTTACTCCAGATCAGGTTTCTCTCATAGACGGGGAGGTGGCGGACCTTCTTTGCAAGGGGGCGATCATACAGACGCACTGGCACCCTGGGGGTTTCCTGAGCAACATTTTCCTTGTAGAGAAGCAGGACGGCGGTTTTCGCCCAGTGATAAACCTCAAGGAGTTCAATGGCTGGCTAGTCTACCGCCATTTCAAGATGGAGGGCATCCATCTTCTTAGAGACTTGCTCCAGGAGGGGGACTGGATGGTCCGTCTGGACCTCAAGGATGCCTACCTCACGGTTCCCATTTTTGCCCCTCACCGGCGCTTTCTGCAATTTCGGTGGGGTCACCAGGTTTTCGAGTTTGTCTCCCTCCCTTTCGGACTATCGTCCGCGCCGTGGTGCTTCACCAAGGTCCTAAAACCGGTGGTGGAGCGCTTGCGCATGGAAGGCATCCGTCTAATAATTTACCTAGACGATATGCTCATTCTACATCAATGCCCACGGGTGCTACTGGCCCACCTCCAGAGAACAGTGACCCTATTGGAGTCCTTGGGGTTCATTATCAACCCTGCCAAGTCGGACTTAACTCCGAAACAAACCATGCAGTTTCTGGGCTTTATGATCAATTCGGTGGAGGCAACCTTGTCCCTTCCCTCCCGGAAACTGTCCAAGATCAGGCACGAACTGAGACGTACCCTGGCGCGCCCCACGATACAGTTGCGCCACCTGGCCAGAGTGGTCGGCCTTCTGTCATCGTCCATTCAGGCGATTTTTCCGGGGCCCCTCCACTACCGGGCCCTTCAGCGCCTCAAGGCCCTTCACCTTCGCAGGGGTTTGACTTATTCGCAGATCGTTCCACTCACGGAGGAGGCGAGAACAGAGCTTCGGTGGTGGATCGATCATATGGACGCCTGGAACGGGCGAGCCATATTCGGATCGCAACCGGATTTGGTAATCGAGTCCGATGCAAGTGGCCTTGGATGGGGAGCGCGTTGCGGCGCTGTCTCTACAGGCGGCGCGTGGTCGTCCGCAGAACTAGGCCTACACATCAATTGCCTGGAACTAATGGCAGGCTCCTTCGCGGTGCGATGCTGGACGAAAGAGAGGCTTCGATGTTGTGTCCTCTTGAAGATGGACAATGTGGCGGCCGTGCGCTACATCAATCATCTAGGGGGGACCAGGTCCAAAGCGCTGTCCGACCTGGCCCGCTCTCTTTGGGAGTACTGCCTGTCTCACGAGATTTTGTTGTCGGAGGAACACCTCCCCGGCTCAGCCAATCTGGTGGCAGATTGGTGGTCCCGTCACTGGAGGGACACGAGCCTGTGGCGGCTTCGCCCGGATGTGTTCGAAGCGATCAGGGACAGATGGGGTCCGTTCTCGGTGGACCTTTTTGCCTCGCGGCTGGACGCTCAACTGGAACGCTACTTCAGTTGGCGCCCGGACCCGAAAGCAGCGGCGACCGATGCCTTCTTGCAGGACTGGAGCAAGGAGAACGGCTATGCGTTTCCCCCCTTCGCGATGATTATGAGGTTGTCTACCCAGGTGCGGAGGCAACGAGCGGACCTGGTGGTGATCACCCCGATCTGGAAGTCGCAAGTCTGGTTTCCAGCTCTGATGGAACTTTCTTGGGATTCTCCAATCCCTCTACCCCGCATTCCAGATCTCCTCAGGAATCCTCAGGGGAACCCTCACCACCTCCTGTCCACAGGCAGCTTGTGCCTGATGGCCTGGCGGGTTACAGGAGACGCTGGCAAGTCCCGGGACTTTCGGAGGACGCTGCGGCGTTGTTGGCCAAATCCTGGGCAGACAGCACCAACAAGCGATACCGATCCGCATGGGCCAGGTGGAGTGGTTGGTGTCTGCGACTCCAAATTGATCCTATGGGGGCGGACGTTGTCCACATCCTTAACTTCTTAGCTTCCCTGTCAAGGGAGGGCCTGGCTTACAGGTCTATCAACACCTTTCGTTCGGCCATCTCGGCGGGCCACATTCCAGTTGATGGGAAGCCCGTAGGCGAACACCCCCTGGTTTGTAAATTGCTGCGGGGGGTGAGACTTGCGGTCCCACCGCAACCTCGCTACTCAACTCTGTGGGATGTCAATAAGGTTCTAAACCTGTTTCAGGGCTGGCCGTCTAATAGATACTTATCCAGGAAACAAATTTCAGCCAAATTAGCAATGTTGCTTTGTCTGATTTCTTGTCGTAGGGTCTCAGATGTCAGAGCCTTGGACCTTACGGGTCGCATTTTGTCCCCGGATGGGGTGACCTTCCTCCTGTCGAGACGTACTAAGTGTGACTCTCGTTCGATTTCATATCCTGCTTTCCCAGATGCCCCGAAGTTATGTGTGGTTCGGGCTTTAAAGGCCTACGAAGTGGCTACTGTTGATATACGCCCACAGGGTGTCAAGCAACTGTTCATTGCTCTTACTAAGCCACATGGGGCGGTTTCATCCCCTACTATTGCACGCTGGGTGCGCTGGGTTTTGCAGGAGGCAGGCATAGATACTTCTCGGTTTGGAGCCCATTCGGTCAGAGGGGCCATGGCATCTAAGGCGTTTTCCCTGGGGGCTCGCCTAGAGGACATTATGAAGGCGGCAGGCTGGTCGTCAGACTCTACTTTTAAGAGGTTTTACTTTAAACCTGTCCCCTCGCTGGCTTCTGTGGTTGTCGACAAGCTTTGAACTAGCCTAATCAGAAGCCTCCGCTCCTGACATAGAATGAAAAATTTCCTAGCTAACGTACAGGAAAGTTTCAATTCTATTAAGGAGGCGGAGGCGAGGATTAGCCCACCCTGTCTTCTTCGAACCCTCCCAGAACTCTACGTTGGGTCAGTAAGTAAAGTCTTTACTACAGTCTCCTACATGAATGTGTTGCATGTTGATTCTCATGTCGCATCTCAATTTTGAAAATCTAGAATGCAATTATGTCATTCAATGTTGCACTGTGCTATTGCCCATGAAGTACGTGGTTCATTTCTTGATGCCTTACCCGGTCTTCTTGTGCCGTAGGTGCGGAAGCAGGCAAGCAGGAATGATGGATTTACTCTTGTGGCAGTGTCGCAGGAAGAAAGAGGAAGATAGAGTACCAGAAGGGGAAGTTATGAGGAGCCACGGCCTGGGATTGGTCAATATGCGAGACTTTTTCTGTTTCCAATTTCCCGGATGTTCATGGGAAATGTGGTTTTGTTATTACTGTTTATACCTTTTATGGCTGCTGGAGTAGAAAATAAACGAGAAAGAACAGCCTAATCCTCGCCTCCGCCTCCTTAATAGAATTGAAACTTTCCTGTACGTTAGCTAGGAAATTTTTCATTATTAATATATAATAAAATATGCCTGATGCCTACGGCCATATTATAGTTGGAGATACTCTTTAGTTGTTTTTGATAAATTATCTCAAGGGTTGTGAGAGTAATCTGATTTACCCTTTCTTTCTTGTTGTTCGAGTATATCGTCGTGGATCATCCAACAGCTATAGCTTGGGGGTAGAAATTGCACACATAACGTGTTACCCGTGTGGGGCACCAACATTTGGAAAGACTGTGTGAATTGCTTTATCAGTGACAGATGTAAGGTGCTGTGGCTGTCATCGGTATGGGCCCATCGGGGAGGATGGGGTGATTGGGACATAAACAAAACTCGCATAATGTCAGATGAAAACGCAGCACCGTTCCGGCATGATGACCGCAACAAGTAAATCAAACGATTTTGACAGTCCTCCCAATTGGCCTCACATCAGCCAATCAGAATGATGGTTATTACATTCAGGCCCGTACTGGACGTTACGGGCACCGGGCAATCCCCCAGTACGCCGCAAGTTTGGGGGCCGGTTTTGGGCTCCTGCAAAATTGGCCCTGTAACAAAATCGGCCGAAAACCGGTCACTGCAAAGAGCTCGTCACACTCCAACAGCCTCCCCCCTTCACCCCCATGGGGGGGCAGGTGGCGGGGCGGCCGAGCACTTTGCCAGGGCCGGTTTTCGTTCCCAGTCCGGCCCTGATTACATTGAACCCAATCAGGAACTGTGTAACATGACATCTGCATTTCCAGCACGAAAAAAGGCATCACGTGGAAACCTGTCTGTATGGAATATGCTAAATAAATATTTCGAAGTAACCCCATGAGTGAGTTGTCTCCGGTCATGAAGCTCATGTATTTAATTTGTAGAGGAATGCACCATGCCTACAGATACCCATGTGGCGACGTACCCAAGTATGCCTGGAAGAACCTGTATTCAGGGATTCCCATGAATCCCACATAGGAAGCTACTTTGCTGAAAACCACAGCTCAGCCTTTACTAGGACGATTGAATGGGACACCTTCAATTGGTAACAGAGTGGATTTCCATACAGGAGATTGTGGTGGTTCGCAGGACACTTGACAAGGAGATAATGGAGGTGGAGTGATGCTTGATGTCATTTGAAAGAGCAGCTGAGCATGAGATTGCCCACAGCGCAGAACTAATAAGGGCCAAAGGCCATCACACTGCACTTTTGGCACACCTAAGGTGCTATACTCTTAGTGCCTACATGACCTAGACCCAAAGAGAGGGTGAAAAATATGGCTACCTCCTTGCATGGCTGATTCGCCAGGACAATCGTCAGAGTCCCATTTTGGACCTCGTCTCGCAATTTAGTGTTACACTACATATACACACGACATCCTGCAGGCGTTTCACCAGTATTACTCTGGCACATAAGAGGCACCACATTGGGCATCAGGGAATGTGGAGGATCTGTTCTTATCAAAGCTTACCCTCCCTCAGATACCTGGCACTCAGAGAGACAATCTAGATGCTGTGATCACGGCTGCAGATGTCAAACAAGCATTTGGGATCTTGACCAAAATAAAATCCCAGGTCTGGATGGATTTCCAGTAGAGTACTGCAGCCCTTTTGCTAGCAGCTTAGCGCCCCGTTTCGTGGAGACATTTAACTATGCCCTAAGTCTGTGGAGTTACCACCTTCCCTCTGGGAATCCCTGTTGGTATCCATTCCCAAGCCTGATAGATACCCCCACCTGTCTGTCCTCATACGAGCCTATTGCCATACTAGGAAAAGATTACAAAATCCTGGGAAAAATGTTATCCAACAGATCTGCTCAGGTTCTTCCCAAGTTCATACACCCAGATCAAAATGGATTTGTCCCGGGGCGTAGTATCTCTCAAAATTCCCTCATACGGCATGCCTGGTTCTGGACCTGGAAAAGGTGTTTGGCTATCTAACCTGGGACTATCTTTTCGAGGTCCTGACTCAGATGGAAGTGGGCAAGCAACTCTTGGTGTACATGCGGCTACTATATACAAAACCCTTCTTCCAATTCTGTTTGAGTCTGTTGATTTCGCCTACCTTTCCTGTGGGATGCAGCACTTTGCAAGCATGCCCTATATCGCCCCTGCTATTTGAGTTGGCAATGGAGCCTCTCACCATCCAGTTGCAGAGGGAAGTTTAAACCTGGGGAATCCCCCTGGTGGACAGAACGCTTGTGGTATCCCTTTGTGCTGATGATTTGTTCCAGTACCTCCGAGACATCCACTCGGACCTGTCCCCCATACATAATACACTCCATGCCATTGCCCGGGCAGCAGGCCTCCGAGTCAACTGGCTAAAGTCCTCCTTTTTCCAACTCTGTCCCAGCTCGGCCTGGCGAGAGAAATGCCTTTGGGTGACTTTGCTTAACTGGTGTTAGACTGCCTTCTGGTACCTAGGGGTATGCCTCTATCAACAACTGGTAGACCTCTTTGACAGCAACTTGCGAACCACACTGACAGCAATCAAGTCGCAAGTGCAATTCTGGAAGAAGGTACCGCTGGCCACTACGGGAAAGGCAGCCCTTTCAAAAATGGTGTTCTTACCTAGGCTCCCGTAATACTTTGCAAACCTGTCCATGGTTCCACCCCTGCATTTCTTTCATGATCTAGGTACATTATTAGGAGATCTTATTTGGGGAAACAGACGCCACCGAATAACCCTGAAAAAACAGCAAATGCCAACTAGACAGGGAAGTCTAGATGCCCCATCGATTGAAGCCTATTACCTGGTGACGCAGCTGTAATTGGTAGCCTGATGGGTGGCTGAACACAATCTAGAGGAGACCTATCACGGGATGAGCCCAATTACGTCGACCATGATTAGAGGGTTCTTGCTTCCCAAAGTAATACCTTACTCCCCACAGTCCTTGCAAGTACAGGTGACTCGTAAATGCATTGCCAGGGTGCTTCTCCTCACGCAAAACATCTCCCCGTATGCAACGACATTCCCGTTAGTAGTCCTCCCAAGTTTTCCAGGCACATATTCGCCTGCAGAACTGCATAGTTGGCCGAACCAATTGCTTGTCACAGTTGGCAACCTTTTTCCGGATGGCCACCTCCTTTCCTTTGACCAACACCAGACTGACTATGACTTCCCACTGGGATGATAACTTACTTACCAACATCTGCATAACACATATCCTACTCTCTGGTCCATCCAGGACGAAGAATCTGTGACCCATATCACCTCCCAATCACTACTCACCATGGGAAAAGTCCATCATCTGGTCACATGGATTTATAAAGCGATATGCAACCTTACTGGCGCTTCCCTAGGGCCCTGACAAAAGAAATGGGGGGATGACTTGGGGAGGGTGTTGAATAACACTGAATGGGTACATGCTCTAGCGTTTCTATAACAGGTTTCCAGAAATTCTGATTTAAAACTATACAAGTTTCCACCCTTCACTTCGCCTACTTGACACCCACACAGCTCAACCACTGATTCCCAACAGCAAACCTTGGTTGCCCCTGATGCAACTCGGGGGACGCAGATCCCTGCAACATGCTGTGGTTCTGTTGGGCCTTTGTGACCTACAAGTGGGCAATACATGCTGCATTGCGAGAGTTTACGGCACTCCTCAGCATTTTTATCTGGGAGACCTGCGCTTTAGGCACAGGGTCGGATTGGGAACACAGTTCGGCCCGGGCACCCCTTCAAAACGTGGCCCACATTCCCGAATTTCACCTATTTAAAACAGCATTTGGCTAGTCTCATTGGGCCATCAGGCCCCCAGCGGGACCCCTTCACTTACTCTTCCCCCTCCCCAGCCAAGTATATCCTCAGGGCGATGGCCCTGCAGGGGAGGGGTAAAGTAAAGCACAGATCTGTTGTTGCTCCAGGGGAGCTGAGGTGATAATGGCCCAACGGGCGCTTACCCTTATCTCAACAGGCACCTCAGTTGAACAGCACAGCGGGTAAGTGAGACACTGCATCGGTGTGTCTGCCCTGACCTCACGGGGGCCAAGCTAAAGTCTGCAGCGGCATGAGTACTGACAGAGCGACGTTGCTGCAAGCTACCTTCTCTGAGCCTGCCTGCCCATGATGCTGGCTCCATAACATTAAGGTGGCCAGGTGGGGAAGAAACAGCAAGGCTCTGTGGGCCGTTTGATAGACCTAACAAAAAAAACGGCCCACAGGCGACACTTAGGCACCGGTTCATCGGCCAATGCCCGACTACCCGCGTTACCTATCCGATGCTGTTTAGACATATTTAAGTAAAAGAGGCGCTCTAAGGTGAGGACGCGCTTCACAGGCATGGCGCTCTTGCTTGCTAAAAGGATGCTTACTCTTCAGTGGAGGGCCCCTTTTTCTCAGCCGATAGCAGCATGGTACAGTGCAATGCATAAATGGGAGAATGCAGAGGGTGAGGCCCTATACTCTGACTGAAGAAGCACTCCATCGATGCAAGCGCACAATGTCACAAGAATGGGACACTCTTCTAACACACGTTATACAATTTATGTCCACAAGAAACTCCCCCCCCCCATGAGCCTAACAGGCCTGGTTGCCCCCCTCAACGTGTCCTTATATGACCCCCCTCTCCAAGTGCACCTCAAACTCAGTACTTCCATTTCTAGCCCCCAGTCCACCTCCACACTTTAACTTGTATGTGGGATAAGTGAGGCTCACTGGCAGAGAGTTCAAGACCAGTCTAAAGTACTCAAGGAAGACAAAACTAAAGTTTCTCTTTTGAAGCCTTCTGTCCCTTCTGGGACACTTCAAGTGAGGTGGTAGATGAAGCTCTGCTTGCAGTGATCTAGAGTAACTGATGTCAACAACAAGTCATCAACATATTAAACCAAAGTAGTACCCCAAGTGAAAACAAACATGTTCAGATCTTTCTTTAGAGCTTAGCAAAACACTGACAAGGTCTCTGTAAATCACCAAGAAACTTGAGACCCCCAGAATGAGAAGAGGAACTGACTCTATTTGTGTATGGGGATAGAAAAGCAGGCAGAAAAGAAGTCTATCACGGTGAACCAATCGGCACTCTGGCGATACTGAAAAGGTTTGTGGTGAGTGGAGTATCAATGGGAAGCATGGGATGACCACGATAATAATTGCCTCAGATCTTGGACAAATCTCTACATGTTAGCCTTACCTGCTTTGTGTATCTTCAAAATTGGGGTGTTCCGCCTGCTGACAATAAGTACCAAAACCCCTTGCGTAATCAAATCAGCTATTACAGAATAAATCCCTGCTGCTGCTTCAGGTTTTAACTGGTATTGACATATCCTGGATAGCTTCCTTGTGGGTCAGCCTTGATTTTCATTTGCTCTTTCGATTATATGAAACCCAAATGGTTGGCTCCTGTGGACCCCAATGTTGGCAGTGCCTGGGAAAGCAACCCGTTTAAATATGTAAACATTACATTTTAAATTCATTAGACTGATAATAAGTGTTCTTACAGAGGAGGGCAAGGACCTCATTTTTGAGTTGTTGGGATATGCATAACCTTACTCTGTCTGGGGTACAAAGCACACATAATTTTGCTCATACACTACATCCTACCTAAGCAGATTGGAAGGCAAGATCAGACTAAGTAAAAAGGGAATGCTAGTCATTAATGAATCCTAGTGGGATACAGATGGGATTTGAAATAGGACGGTGGACATGTTGCTTAGAAATTCCAACTGTGTTTATAGCCAAGAGAAAGAATGAGTGGAAACTTAAAGATGTTTAAGGCAGAGTGACAAGGTTCAGTGCCAACGATTCAAGTGGTGCATTTAACAGTTCAGTTCAGTTCAATTAGTCTTTATTCGATAATTCCAATCATAAAAGACACAATACAACATAAAAGAGTCATATAAAAAAGATGTCATCCTAAGAACATGCAATACTTGCAAAGTTTAATATCAAGATTATCGAAAGTTCCTAACAATTGTGAACTATGTAAATAGATATATTATATTATACACCCTTAAAACCATTTAATAAAACTCAACCAGGGGAGCCTTCTTTGCCTGGGGCATAGTCAAGCAACACATGCAATTCCCGAACCAGCCTCCACGTTTTTCCTTCTCCATGCCCGAGACCAACGAAGAAATTTCGCCAAAGCGATGACAATGTCTGTACGGTTGTTCGATACCAGAATACACAAAGCTGTCATACATGATCTGGTACCAAGATTAGAACACAGTGGCTTAAGCCACCTACGATGAGGTCCCTTGTAAGCTGGGCACACAAAGAGTACATGGGTTATCGACCCTTCCTGTAATGGGCACGAGGGGCAGTTGATATCTAAAGCCTTATTCCATTTTGCAGTAAAAGATCTTAGCGGTAAAGTGCCTACTCTAAATTGGTGGTATAGTTTCCTATCACCAGGTTTTGTAATCAAATTCCAGAAGGCTTCTGCTTTCGTCACGAGCTTGTGCTCCAGGAAGATACCTGTGAGCGACCTACTGCTCACCGTCAACAGGGTCTTCCTAGTAATCATAACTCAATAGAGTTATGATTTGGTAGCTCAAACACAACATCCTACCCAAGCATATTGGAAGGAGAGATCAGACTAAGTAAAAAGGGAATGCTTGTCACTAATGAATCCTAGTGGGATGCAGATAGGATTTGCAAAAGGGTGGTGGACATGTTGCTTAGAAATTCCAACTGTGTTTATAGCCAAGAGAAGTAATGAGTGGAAACTTAAAGATGTTTAAGGCAGAGTGACAGGGTTCCGTGTCAACGATTCAAGTGGTGCATTTAACAATAATATGGCAATCTACCTAAATGCTTTTTAATGGTCTGGCTTGACAGCACAGCTTTCACCAGATAATTATATGAGCATCACTTTAGGTGGGCTTTTGGATCCACCAACATGTTGGGAGCCCAGAGTACATGTTTTGTTCTGGCAGAAACTGTGTGCTTCCACAAAGTTCCTGCCCTCCATGTAGCTGTGGTCATTTTATTATTGTATCCAGCTGCCTAAGCTTGAACTAAAATGTCAGGGTCACACACATGACAGTAGAAGGATTTTATATTGTCTTAGATCACTAGATAATTTAAGTGGGTTTTCTCTGGCAGTAGCACAGATGGGAGGAGGAAAGGCATAAACCTATATGGGGTTTTAATTCTGTCTTTATGGTGCACCTGTTCCCTCACCTTTTAACCTATACCAATATTACTCTACAGTTCTTTGCTTCCACAGAAGTATATATTTATTCCCATGCTATTTACTAGTAACGCTTCAAATTAGCATACAACATTCCTTTAAATACAGACCTTTTGGCATTGTCAAAGCTAGTTGGTCTACTGGGACTACATCATTCATGACACTGTCGGAACCTCTAGGACTGTTGTAAAATTCAGGAATAGGCTTTTTAGTAGCCTCATGAAACTGCTTGGTCGTTAAGACCTGGCACATTAAATACTTTGTTAGGACAATCCTGCTTCCAGTGTCCTAGCTGGCCACAAGCAAAACAAGATCCTCCACCTCAAGGGAAGTTCACTCTGCCCCTCCCATTTCCTGGCCCTGCTCTCTCTTTCCCTTTGCCCTGTGCTCCCACCCTTCAGGGGCTCCCTTCCTCTTCGCTGCACTGCCTGCTGCATATTCTGTAGTTTCAGTTAAATCAATTTTGATTCAATATTCTCTTTCTTTTATCTTGCAAAGCCACACAAGGATTTGCAATGGTTAGGAATTCTTTTAACTTCGTTGCCATTCAATAGAATGGTCACAACTGGCTTCTTAAATTAGGTAACAGTCCCTGCACAAATGTTGCACCAATGTCCTCCTGAGTCATCTCTGTCAACAGTTACTAATTCTGAATGTCTTTCAAACACATCCTTAAGCCTGTCTATGTAATCTGCAGGCACTTCACCCTTATCCTGATAACAGTGAGAGATCTTAGTCCAATCAGTTTGCACTAAGCACACAACTCAGCCACCTTCAACAATTACTCCTTTGCAGCGTTCAATGTCCCATCATTGCTAAAATCAATATTTAACCACATTGGCTTTTCCATCAGTTGATCTCAAACTTCACTCTGTACCACCGATCACACTGGCTGATTCACATCCACCCAATTGGGCCTGTCCATTTCAAAGCACACTTTGTAGCTTCTCCCAGAACTTGGATATTTCCAAATGTCAGAGAACAGACCCTTAATACTCATTAACACCTTGGCTGCTGTGACTTTTCCCCTCCTGTGCTGAACTTGTTTGAATACTATAGTTTCATGACGAGCTCAGCTTGTCATAAGCACAGCTCAACCGTGCCTCATGACGAGCTGAGCTCGTCATGAGCATTGAAAGGGTTAAGTCAGAAGGGGTCCAGAGGACATGGACTATAGTTCTACTCTGGTTCACAGGGTCATCGGGAAGGAACCTTGTCATCACATCACTAGAATGGGGAGATTGAAAGCATGGCCGGACTGCCCAGCCAGGCAAGAGGGTAAGCTCTCAGGAGACCCTGGAGTTCAGTTTCAGTCCCCAAGAGGCCAGTTTTCAGTTTCGGCCCCCGGAAGTGTTGATGTGAGTTACGGAGACCCCTCTTACAGGGTCATGATAGCAAGCTGCCCTTGCTAACAATGCACTGTATGGGGGTTGGTCTGATTACATTTGCCATGGCTGCTTTGGGTTCCCAGTCTGGCCCTGATGGAAAGCCTCTCCTAGCCATTCGGTTTGCTGACAGCTTTAAGCTTTCCCTAGTAATTGTGAGGCTGCATCCTCAGGGATCATTATGCCTTGCGGTAACAGACTGCACTAGCAGTTTAGTTTGATAGACAGTATTGGAATCTTCATCTTGTTACTGTCACTGAATTGAATTGTAGCGCTTGCATGCCAGTTGTTTGCATTTCTCTTGTTTTTGGGCCCATTATTTGTAGATTCCTAATCTAATTCTCTTTATATCAGTGGTACTATGACCAGGAAAGGACTTCTTCCCATCGTTGTTAGTGAGTCCCACACACGGTATTAAATATTTGCATGTGATCTTACCATACTGCTGATACATAGTATCCCTTTAAGTGTGGGCTCATTAGATTTAGACTTTTTGCCCATCACAATTTTCTGTCACTCATGCACACATGGGCTACAAGAAAACTGCAAAACAGGGTAAGGGTTCCCTCAGATATTTCTCTAACTGATCTTGGAGGAGGAGGGGGTCATACTGTGATAACCTAACACCTAAAGATATCCTAGCGCTCAGCTGACCTCTGGTAGGTGCCCGGAGGCGCTAGAGAATGAGTTGGCAGGTCCCTTTCTCTCACACATTCATTCTTAAAGGGTATGTGCTTCGGGTCCTGGCATTCCTGCAGATCTTGCCCCTTTTTCACACCATTTCTAGAGCCTGCTTGGTATAAATCATGGATTTACACATTCATAATTTCTCTCTCAGGACTCTTCTCATTCCTATCTATCTAATCAATCTATTATCCGATGATCTCTTTTGAAGACTACACTTGTTTGTCCACTTTTAACAGGTTCTGGACAAACATAAAACCATACCAGCAATGCCAGTAAGCAAGCAAAATACCTCTGGCGCCTTGGTTTGTTGTGCTGAATGCAGAACAGCGCCGTCCTGTTCATCTAGCGAAAGCGGTTCTAGGCATACAATGCACCAGGCTATAAATGAAAACCCAGCGATACAAAAGGGGATGATGGACGGAGCGTTTGAGCAAATCAAAACACTCACCCCCAGTCAACTGATCTGGGTTTAATCCATCACCATTCTTTAGCTCACTCAGCCACCCCAGTTCAGACTAAAGAACGGTGATGGATTAAACCCAGATCAGTTGACTGGGGGTCAGTGTTTGTATTGTCATAGCTCCGTCCATCATCACCTTTGGTGTTTCTTTGTTCGCCCTAAGTTGGCAGGGTATGCTTAGATGTAAAGTCCCTTGCTCACTTTGCCACTGGAGTCAAGCAAGCCCGGCTGAAGAGGGCTGTAATGCCAGAAACCGGTCCTGGGAAGCTTGATTCCGGTCCAGGGAAGACATGGCTTGGCAGTTCGGGCTGGACTGTTCCAATGAGGCACAGGGTCAGACTGATTTGCATATGGCCATGTCTGAACTGGGGTGGCAGAGTGAGCTAAATAACGGTGATGGATTAAACCCAGATCAGTTGACTGGGGGTTAGTGTTTGTATTGTCTACGCTCCGTCCATCATCACCTTTGGTATAAATGAAAACCCAGCACTTAAGGGAAGACTACAAGGCTCACATGTGTTTAATGTCAAATTAGCCAGTATGCAAGCAAAACAATTCGTGAAAATTGCTGTTTCAATAGAACAGAGCTCCCACACCTAGTCCAAATCGACCATATAATGCTAAAATCCATACATTCTGAGCACACTTTATGCAGTTTTTTATCAATACACGTGAATGGAAATCAGAGCATTGGATTGGTACTGCCACTACAACGAAAACTAATAGTGAGCAGATGGCAGGATCTTCTCACAAGAAAGGGTGTGAAAAGTC
This sequence comes from Lissotriton vulgaris, assembly GCF_964263255.1. Taxonomy (NCBI): domain Eukaryota; kingdom Metazoa; phylum Chordata; class Amphibia; order Caudata; family Salamandridae; genus Lissotriton; species Lissotriton vulgaris. The sequence goes on from NW_028248832.1 coordinate 16,078, forward strand.
CTTGATGACTAGCTGTAGAAGACACAAACAAGGGCAGACTCTACTACATCCTGCAATTTGTTGTTCATGGTGCCCATCTTCAAAACAAGGCTATGCTTACAAGACGGTGCAGAAATTGTGAAATTAGGCATCACTAAATAAAATGGATTCTATACATTGGAAACACACGAAACTTAGCAGACATACTAGAACAAATGTGGTTTTCATGTTTATATAAAAGACATTGCAATTCAGATATCATCTGTATCAATACATGTTAAGGCATACATGAGCATTGGCATTTTTATTGCAAAGTAATGATGCTAAAGTAATAATTCTACTTTTTCACAGGCTACAGCTAAACTCTAGACTCCTGCAAGACGCAGGAATGAAAGTGGAAGCAACAAATATTTTGGCCCAGATTTACAAAGAGTTTGCAGTGGGTGTGCATTTGTTTTTTCACCCAACACAAAGACTTCTACTGGGATTTGTAAATCAATGCCGATCAAGAATTGGGTTTGCTTTTAACCCAAAGTAATGCAACACAGCACAATGAGCTTGTTTGTGTTACTTTACGTCAATGGGGGCGATCCCATGCAACCACTCATAGGTTTCTAAGCAAATCCCTATCTGTAAAAAAGTGTAGAAAGGGATTTGCAGCATAACTCTTCACCTACCTGAGGTCAGTGTAATTAGGAGAAATGTTTTTATTTATCCTTTTTTCCTCTTTGCATGTGCATTTTGCAGCACACATACAAAGAAGATAATCCGTTAAAGTATAGTTTTTATGTAGGCAGAAATGCTTTGCCGCACAAACAATATGCTGACTACAACACAGACACCCTTGCACAATGGCAAAAGGTTTCTTGCGCCAGTGCATGGAAGTCAATAGTGCAGCCGCGCAGAGGGAGAGCAGAACTGCGCCATCTCTAAACAGCTACGGTGCAGTTTTGGTTTCCCTTTCACACAACGCAATGCAGCAGCATTGCTTGCTGCATTGCATGAACTCTTTGTAAATATGCATCGTTTTCAGGTTGAGCATTTTAGACCTCTTGTATATACTTTGTATATACTTATTGTATACTTATATGTGTATGTACTATGTGGGTTTTGGAGATCAGCCCTAGGACTTGTCTGCTTCCGCCTAGAGACTTTTTTTTCTGTTCAACTTCCTCTATTTAAGTGTCTTGATAGAAAACAACCAGCAGAGGTCAGTAAAATACCAGAATAATTTTAGCATTCTCTAGATTCCAGTCCATAGAAATTGTCTTCCACCAGCATACCATGGACAATATTTTTTTCAAATCTTGTATTTTCAGTGACATGACCACTGAAGGCCCTGTTTTTTACATTAAAAACAGAGCTTTGGATTATACCATTTCCCGCTGAAAGGCAATATTTCTCTCCATGCGTTCCCATACCTGGCGTGTCACACAGTTTGGTGCTTACTTTCCCTCCATGTTAAAGAACAGTAGATGTTTCAACACCCAGGCTCATGCCCTGCATAGCTAAATACATATGAGGTCCCAAAGGCAAGACCGATTGCATTGCAAATGCTTGTTCCCAGACTTGACGCACTGATTTCCAATAATATGATTTTAAAAAAAACTTAAAGCTGCCCAAAAGGCAAGCTAGTAAGAGGATAACATTATTCTACGAAACATACAATTACAGTTAAAGACGTGTGTTGGCCATTTTCTGCTCCAGCCACGATATAAAAACAATTTAGCACAATGTTCAGTTTTCAAAAAGTCAGATGCCAAATAAATCAGAGAAGCAGCCGCGGCAGGACTATCTCGATCAATCTACCTGTTTCTTTTTATTTACTTTCTCGGAATCCTATGTCATGCTGACCATGTTCTGACCAGGGTCCTTTATCTCATCTCAAAGCCGCAGTGCGTTTTTGGTCCCCGCTCGCTCGTTACCTTCGGTTCTTGATGCGTCAAGTCCTTGCAGTCTACACGCAGGAAGTGCGGCTGCAGCGGGGTGAGGGCACCGTTAACTTCACCATCAATGTATTTAATGTTTTTTTTTCTTCCGCAGAATTCTGGCCTGCTCTGGGAAATAGCATTCCAAGGCGTGAGTCATTGACCATAAATATGAGGCCCTCGTGACAGTGATGCGGAAATACCACCAGTAAACCCGCATTACGACCATCAGGGGCATCGCAGACCACGTTGCCTCATGAAGTGCCCTTAGAAAGGTGAGTATTGCTGTGAAATCCAGTGTTGAAGCCGCCTGCTCCTATAATAAGCTCTAATGGGCAGGTTTTACCCAAACGTTTTGGCAAGCCTTGCTGATAAAATATCCTGGAGGTAAATGGAAATGCAGGCATACTGGTTTGATTTCAAAATTACAGACCTCTCGTTTTGCTGATTAAACAAACGATCAGGTGAAGCTGGAATCCGTCTCCGCGAGAGCCAGGCAAAATCAAACCATCATTGGCAGAGCCAAATGGAGCCAGGATTTGTCAATGTTATGTTTTTTTAAGCCATGTGCTGAAAGTAAAACAAAAAAAAGTTACGGCAGAGTTTGGCCGCATCATAGTACTTTTCTATTTTTTACTTCCAACCATACTGCGCAGCAGCTGTGTTGCTGTATAACATGGTTATAACAAGCATTTACAATGCAATGGTCTCGGCATCATTAAAGGTAGAGCTATTGGCATTGCTCATGACATTTCTTTTTTTTTCTTTAAATCATAAATAAATGGCATTGTCATTTACATTGCCAATACACAGCACTCTGCACTCAACAGCACTCACTACTCTGCACCTGCACTCACAACTCTGCGCACTCACAACTCTGCGCACTCACAACTCTGCGCACTCACAACTCTGCGCACTCACAACTCTGTGCACTCACAACTCTGCACTCACAACTTTACCGCCTGCTTTCAAAGAGGAAGCAGTTTCCATTCTAAGGAGCTCTGACAGTCTTATAGTGTTGAAGATGTCAGCAATGTGAAGCCACTTCTTGCCATATGCTTACAATTTGGTGAGTGTTGGTTTGGATTGGAGTCCTACAGTCCATCCACAACATCAAATACACAGTGGCACAAGTGTCAATGAGGGAATCAGTTCGGATGATGTATAGTTGCCACCTTGGTTTTGTTTGTTTCTCACGCCTGCCACTTTTTGTAAGAGCTGAAACGAGGTGCAGGCTTTAGGCAACTAGGTGTTTCAGAGATTTCAGTGATTTTATATGTTAGTTACAATTACAGGTTGTGTGCGCAAACCTAAGGATCCCTCAATTGACAAATGCCAAGGGGCTGTTTGGATGTAGGAATAAATCACAAATTGCACATGCCTCAAATCCATTTAAAAGAGCAGTCATGATAAAGAGTAGCATGTTGATGAAGAAAACTTTAAGGGGTGCGGAATTGAAATGCGTGGAGGTGGTCATCAGGGATGAGAAGCAAATAGCATGGCTTAAGAATTAATGTAAAGTGGGGCTGGCGTGGCGCCTTCTCCACAAACTGTGTCTGTTACCACCTTTTGCTTTTTTCCCCATGCACAGCATTAAGGGTAGAAGTGGTCAAATACAACTCCACTTTCACTTGTGAAAATTTCCCGAGGCATATGGGACTGACTCACTTAATATCAGAAAGTCTGGGAAACATCTCCAGAATAACGTCAGCTACTTACACCACTCTGCTTATTTTTCGGATAGGTTTGGGGGGAGAGACTCGCGCGGGGGGGACGGGAGAGACTCGCGGGGGGGGGAGACTCTCCCGGGGGGGGAGACTCACGGGGGGGGAGTGACTTGCAGGGGGGAGGGGGGAGAGTGACTTGCGGGGGGGAGGGCGGAAAGTGACTCGCGGGGGGGGGAGTGACTCGCGGGGGGGAGTGACTCGAGGGGGAGGGGGTAGAGACTCGCGGGGGGGAGTGACTCGCGGGGGAGGGGGTAGAGACTCGCGGGGGGAGGGGGGGAGAGAGACTCGGGGGGAGAGACTCGAGCGGGGGGAGAGAGACTCGAGCGGGGGGGGGAGAGAGACTCGAGCGGGGGGAGGAAGTGTTGCAGATGAGAGCGGGGCCTCGCAGGTCAGTTTCTTTTCCACAGACAGCTCATATCAGACTTTAGGAAGACATGGGATTTGCCGGACAGAGAACCCAAAACGCACCCCACACTACATGCGATACTAAACATGGGCGCAGGGCAACACATCATATGGCTATGGAGATCTACCATAGATCTCATGTGCGTGCCACTAACGAGGCTCCGATTAAAATGGGAGGAAGAATTCGGTCAGGCACTGCACGATAATGAATGGCTCACAGCCCTAGCGCACCATAAATAAGTGTTGCGTAACCATTGCTTCAAAACATCCCATTCAACATACTACATTGTGCATATCTCACACTGGAGCAACTAAAGTGTTTCTTCCCTGCAACAGTTTGAATGCCCATGCTGCCACATGCCCGACGGCACATTTGTCCATATGTTATGGACATGCCCCACACTGCAGATTTACTGGGCGGGAGTACACACCATGATACTGACAATCACAGGCCTGATGGGCCTCACCACATGAGAGACCAGCGTCTTGGGGATATTCCTGCATCACCAACAGAAAAACATAGAAACTCTTTTTGCGATACTGGCCCTGATCCTAGCAAAGCATCACATTTCATTGCCGTTTACCTACAAGTACGCCGATTGTAGCATGGAGGGGGGCAGTCGCGAAATGGGGAGCCGCAGAAAAAGATGCAATCAGACTGGAGGAGGCACGCAGAACGAGACGCCGCCCCATATTCATGGAGTGGTCAATGCTACTTCACAGTTTTCAAACAGGTACAAGACACCCCTGCAAAAATCCCAACAGCTACTCAGGCAGTGCCAAGTCCCACAACACCCCACCCGAGCGGGTCCTACCCCTCCCCCTACCTCCAATGGAACTCCATGTTTGTCCCGCCGAGAGAGTTACACCTGGTGTTACTTAGACTAGTAATAACTGCATGGTACCACAAGCCCGGATGCTCTCATTCCTTGCTTTATCCCCCTGAGTTATATCCCCCAGTTAGTTTAAATGAAACTGATTTCTTCTGACTTGACACAAGAACAGCAGGGGTACACCAACAAGGCCCAAGAATCAAGCAGTCCACTACGAGACCTAAGAAACGATTAAGAACACATATTAGGTGTGCTGGACAATGCACTCCTAGACAATTCATCACCTTATTATCATACAACGGTAATGCAATGCACTAAAAGCTAAAACAACGTAAATGGTGCAGAAATGTATGTACCCTGGTTGAATATGAAAAATCCAACAAAAAGGGTTACACAAAAAGGGGGGGGGGACACACTACAAAGGAAAGTCAAGGTGGCGGGAATTTCACAGATGAAAAAGAAAAAAAAACAATAAGACAAAGCATAAAAATCAAAACGCAAAAAAAAGGTGCAATTAGGTATAACAGCTTTAAATAAAGCAGGAACTTCCTTGTAGTGCAAACAATGAAATTACTATTATCTTTCATGAAAACATAATGAGCTACCGCAGTCTTTAAAAGTTTCTTAAATGAGTAGGGTCTGATTCAATTATTTGTATACTTAGCACTGGGGCACCACTTACTGATTTTATTTTACTTAAACGTAAATTATGTCTGGGCTGTTTTGTATCCAGCCAAATGAACCGTTTTTCCTGAGTTTGGCCGAGTGGTTTTAACAAAATAAAAAAATAAAAGTACATGTTGCCATCTTGGGAAATGTTTTTGGGATCTCGTACGTGAATGAAAATATCCTACTTGTTATGTATACCAGAGAGAATTTCATGGTGATGAGCCTATTGTATAAGTTCCATACGACAAACAGCACCCTATGCCCACTAAAAAAAACCAAACACAACCATTCGAGTTTCACCACAGAGAAAAATTATCGTACCAGAGTCATACTTGGCAAAGTGCTGCCAAGTCAATGATACTATTGTGGATCAAACTAGATTAATACCTATAAACATGTAAATAATACTAATCTAAACATGGCACACTTGTACATCGCAGCATAATACAGCTACTCGGTTTGGGATATGTAAAGAAAATATACCCTCACTGCGCAATAGGCAGGAGGAGGGCGGGAGAGACTCGCGGAGGGGGGCGGGAGAGACTCGCGGCGGGGGGGGGGGGCGGGAGAGACTCGCGGGGGGGACGGGAGAGACTCGCGGGGGGGGGGACGGGAGAGACTCGCCGGGGGGGGGGAGAGACTCGCGGGGGGGGACGGGAGAGACTCGGGGGGGGCGGGAGAGCCTCGGGGGGGACGGGAGAGACTCGGGGGGGGACGGGAGAGACTCTTGCGGGGGGACGGGAGAGACTCTCGCGGGGGGGGTAGAGACACTCGCGGGGGGGGTAGAGACTCTCGCGGGGGGGGTAGAGACTCGCGGGGGAGGGGGGGAGGAGACTCGGGGGGAGGGGTGGGGAGGAGACTCGGGGGGAGGGGGGGAGAGACTCGAGCGGGGGGAGAGAGACCAGCATAAGCAGGCAATAGAGCGAAGACACCTACCACAGCGGGAGCCACGAACAGCGGGAGGGGGCGGGAGGGGGGACAACGGGAGCCACGAATGGCGGGAGGGGGTGGGAGCCACGAACAGTGATACGCCGAGACCGGCCGAGCCCACGGGACATGTCATGAGTGCACGCAGAGCTTCAAAGGACCCCCGCGCACCCGCTCCTTTATCTCTGACATCAGCCACTCTGCTAATGGAAAGAAAAATAAAACGGCAAAAACAAAACATGGAAAGAAAAATAAAACGGCAAAAACAAAACGGCGGCCACAACGACTTTCGGATTCGGGGCGGGAACGAGGACAGCGGGAGCATGCGACCTACCTCATGTACAACAAACAGCTTAATGGCGGCCGGCGCTCCTGAAATTTTTCGGAATTGGGGGCGTGGTTTTGATGTTCTGAGTGTCCGTCACTGTCTAAAGAACATAAAAATGACGCCCCCAAATCCGAAAAGGACGGGGCTACATTGGAGTGACTGATCTCTCCTCCAATGGCTGGCCTCCGTTTAGGAAGCCAGCCAATGAAGGAGAGATGGGGCACGGAGGCGGGACCTTCGGCGCTACTCAGACTCATTAAATCTCCGGCCTAAGACTGCGCAAGCGCAGCCTTTTAGGCCTTCGACCTAAAAAGCATTGACAAATCTAGATAGTTCTCGATGTTTTATATAATGGCTGACACAACCATTGACAAAGTAAAATAGCTCTTGTGTATGCAAGAGCTATTTGGCGCTGTGAAATTTTTGTTGTTGTTGTGCAGATAAGGGAGGAGGCAAACAAAGTCAAGGGTGGGAGGGGGGTAGCAACAATGTGGAACAGGCCGGAGGGTAAGGTTGGCAAGCAAAAACGCAGGACCAAGTGGCAGGGGCGCAACTAGACCCAAACTTCGGAGGGGGGCTACACTGGTTGCCCATGGTGCAACAGTCTTTTTTTGGCACCCCCTCACCCATTTGCTCCTTCTCCGTGAATTCCCTCACTGTCACTCACCAACAATGCACATCCTCTCTCTATAGCACCTTTCTGACAAACATTTCATTTTTTTTTACAGTGCTACTCATAGTTTACTCACACTCAGTTCTGTGATCTGCATGGTACATGTTCTTTGTAGCAGGCACATTAACCCTCTGCGCAGTGTGGGTGGCAGGAATTCCCATGTGAGAGCACGGTGAGCGATCTGACAGTGTGAGAGTAGAGTAAGAGCTGTGACTGTAGGGTGAGTGTGGTGACCATATGAATTTGTGTGCGGATGTAAGTGCAGAGTGGGACGAATTAATGCATGGTTAGCGGTGGGCTTGTTTGAGTGAGATTGCAGATTGCGCAATGAGGGGGCAGGTGAGTGAAGTGTCACATGAGTGCAGGGTGAGTAGTGCGCTCGTGTGACAGCAGGATGAGGTACAGGGTGAACAGTGCAAGTGTACTGTGAGTGTAGAGTGATCACTGTGAGTGCAGGGTGAGCCGGTGAATGGTGTGAGTGCACTGTGATCGCTGTGAGTGCAGGGTGAACGTGAATGGCGAGAATACGGAGTGAGTTGTCTGAATGCAGGGTGCATTCCCAGGCACTTGAAGTAACAGCTGGTTATTGACGGCGGCGTAGGGTTTCAGATATAAGTTAAACTATTGCTATTATGGCATTAATCAGGGATCGAGGGTGCAGGAAAAAATGTGCTTATCCTGCAACAAACTTTCAGTCTTATGATGAGGGTTGCCACCTCATTATTTTGATGTCTCACACGTTACAAAAATAAGCAGTCACCTAAAGCCCTATTTTCAGCACTTATCTTTGTATATTTAGAACAGCAAATATAAGTAGAAATCACTTTTAATTGTGTTCTAGGGCTGCCTCAATGATCCATGACTGATCATTAAAGGGAACAAAGAGAGAAAAGTCACATTACAAATGAATACATACTTTTTTATTTATAACCCTATTTAGTGTCAAGATGAGGTCTTTGCAGGTTCTTTAAACAACACACGGCTAGCATTTTTCTTTTGGCAACTCTACTTTATATTTCTTTTCTTGAAATGCATTCTCACACTACCGCAGTAAATGTAAAATGCAAATGAAAGGAATAGACAGAGTGGGGGCCCAGGGTGTACTGGAACCAGAAAGAAAGACTAAGCCTCACCAACCAGTTTGCAAAGGTATGTAAATATGCAAATGGTCTTTCAAAACCTGTGAAAAGTTTGGGTGTTCCAGAGATAAGACTCCAGACAAAGCCCAGCCGAGCCCACATCAGTTCAAGCTGCATCAGCCCGTGCTGAGAGACACGACGGGGGGAGGCTGAAGCCTAATTAGCCCTATGTGCATTGCGTGCCTGCCGGGTCGGATGGTATTAAGGGGAAAACAACGGCAGAGCACAGCAGCTTAAGTAAAATAAATCAATAAAGTTAGAAAAAATGATATGACGCGGAGGGCAGGCCAACACATACAGTGGGAATAGAGCGGGTTGGGGATAGGAACATGTCAGACAGTGTGAGGTGGGTGGGAGGGAACAGCAACACAACACACAACGGGATGTGGGCAGGAGGGTGCCACAACATGATGGAAAGTGGGAGGAGCAAACAATATGACAGATATCGGGAGATGGCAAGGAGAGGCAAGCAATGCGGTCACGGGGCACCTCATAAACAGTACCAAGGACCACACAGCAGTCTCAGCCGTGCAAAGAACTCACGCACACAGCATCGCTGGGACAGTAGTTCTTAGTCTCAAGTAAGCCTTTAGCACATTGCGTCTCTGGCAAGGCGGGCCGGCGGCGGAGATCCTTCCTCACAGCCTCCGTTACGATGACTGCTCGGGTCACAAACAGCTATACAGCAGCGTGGATGGTGTTTCACGCTGCAGGGGCACTACAGTTCTGGGGTACTTCGTAAACAGTACCAAGGACCACACAGCAGTCTCAGGTGTGCCAAGAGCACACGCATACAGCGTTGCTGAGACATTGTTGGAAACTTTTATGTTCCTGAGTTTCCACCACAGGGGACCTGCTCTACTCGGGCCCTTGGAGACAAATTACTTCAGGACACAGCAAAGTCTGTTTAAGCAGGGGGACACAGCACACAGCAAAGTCCCTTGTCCTCTCCTCAGTCAATTCGGCAAACTGCAGGCCAGCCCCAGAACACACAGCCTTCTCTTCAGTCTCTTCGGCTGTCTTCTTTGGCAGAGGTTCCTCTTGACCACGAAGTAGTTTCAATCCCTTTTCAATATGGATTTCAGTCTTGAATTCAGGGGTTTCAGCTCTTACACTTATACCCCTAAATGCCTTTGAAGTCTTTGTGTTCAAGGGGCTCTGACCCCGGTCCAAACCAGACCTGGGTGTCTTCCTGCCAGTGCACACCCTCTTTCTTTGATAGTGAGGGTCTGGGGCCCAGACGCTCAGCAGGAGGTGGAGCCATCCTTTTGTGGCAGCAACACAGCCCTCTTCACATCCTGGGGGCTACTGCTCCCACCCCCCCACATCAAATGCAGGCAAGCCTGTTGCTGTCTCACCTTTTCCTCACTGGGGTCAGGACACCTCCCAGACCCTGTCACATCCAAAGCCAGATGGTCAATACACAAACAGGCAGAGGGACACAGGATGGTTTAAGGCAAGAAACCAGCCGCTTATAAAAACGTGGTTTCTAAGCACACAATTTAAAAACCATCTTCACAAAAAGATGAGTTAAGTTCTGAGTTCAGGCACACTAAACTCCATCTCTCCATCTCATGCCTATGAGAAGATTTGCTGGGCCCAGCATTCCCCATTCTGTCCTATGGGCAAGATGGCCTAGCAACTGTGAAAAACGAATTTGGCATTATTTCACTGTCAGGACATGGTACACACCTCAGTACATGTCCTACCTTTCACATATACCGCACCCTGCCCACGGGGTACCTTGGGTCTACTATAGGGATGTCTGATGTGCATAAAAAGGAAAGGTAAGGCCTGGCAAGTGGGTGCACTTGTCAGGAAACAAGGCAGTTAACAAACTGCGCACAGGCACTGCAGTGGCAGGCCTGAGGTCTCTTTTAGGGCTACTTGTGTGGGTGGCACAATTAGTGCTGCAGGCCCACTAGTAGCATTTGCATTACCAGCCCTGGCACACATATTTCACTTTACTAGGGACTTTACTAGTAAGACAAACATACCAATTATGGACAACCAATTACCATAACATTTTATACAGGGTACACTTGCACTTTGACACTGATCAGCAGTGGCAAAGTGCCCACAGCATCTAAGTTGGCAACATTATGTCAGAAAAAGGTCTAGGAGGAAGGAAAAAAGTTTAAGGAACTTCATCCAAAAAGGGCCAAGTCCAACACTAACCTAACTAGTACATCACTTTAGCCTTTGTTTTTTTAAGTCAATTTCTGAGGATTTTTTCAATGTAAAGTAAGATGTTATTAACATACCTAACTATTTTGTCACTTTAACCTTAGTTTTTTTTTCAGTGAATTTAAATGCTTTTGTTTAATGTAAAGAAATATCATATTACCATATCTAACTATAACATAACTTTAACCCCATTAGTGTGGGTGAAGGCCAATGGCTTATGCCCACAATCTCTCCCCAGTGCATCTGTTCCCATTGGCCAGTGCTGAGGAGCGTTTAAAGGAAACCTCTGGTTGTTGCACCAGAGGTTTTCTTTTTTTCAAAACCCATGGGCAGGGGTGAAGCTGAAATGCCGATCTGTGATGTCAGCGCAACACAAGGCTAGGAGGTGAGTGCTCTGTCCGCCATTCAGTGTTTTACTTTTGTCCACAGGAAGCCTCCCCACATTTGAGGGAAGCATAGTTAAGAAGGTGAGAGTCTCTCCTTTCCAGCAATATCTTCCACAAGCAGCTTCCTGCTAGCGGATTGCGTATTTGGCACTGGATGCCAGGGAGGCTTGTATTTTAGAGGGGTCCGCCTCCCTGGTCTATGGGCCAACCACCAGAGATGAAAATATAATTTACAGAAATGCTTGGTTTCCCCCGGGGGCATGATCACATATCCAATGAGGGTGCAAGTACACCCCACAGGGGGAAACAAAATGGTCTGGCATTGGGAGGGTCTGCCCTCCTAATACACAGTTCCAATTCCCTCTGAACAATTACTTGATTTATAAATGCATGTTTTCCCCTGGGGGGTGCAACTGCACCCCCACCGAGGACGTGACCGAGTCCCACAGGAGACAAAAATAGAGCACATATTTGGTTGGGGTCGGTGTATGTATTACAAAGTGGCAGTAGACACTCAATTTATAGTTAGAATTCCCAGAGATAGGTGTTCCTTTGGTTTTTGCTTGCTAATAAACTTTGCCCACATTTGAAAAATCTCCACGTAACTTTTCAGCCCAATAGCTTTTTCCATAATGGCAGATGATGCAAAGTTTCCCGGAGATTAGACAAGGGGGTGCAAAGAAAAAAAGATGGGGTCCCAAAGCGCATTTCGGCACCAATGCATTTTCCATAGACTTTGTACTCAAGCGTAGCTGGCAAAAGGGCTGTACTGATATCCATGAAATTTGGCAGGATTAAAGATTATGGTGTGCAGACAATCTGTTCGGGTAGTAGAGTTAAGTATTTTTAAAGTTATAAGGCATTTAAACTTGTGCTACCTGTGGCTGAGGTAGTTTCGCAAAATTTTGTGTTATTTCACGAAAGTACCACATTACATACAGATGGCAAGTAATTATGTGATTGGCTAATGACTGACTTTACAAAAGTTAAAGGCAGCCATGTTGTTTATAGTATACTTTGGCTGTGTTCTGGGTTAGGGCCTTAGATATAGGTAAGTATTAGGTTTTATAATTTCTTCCAACCTATAACCTCTTAAAGTGGTAATGGGTAGGGAAAAGTATTTTAAGTTTTCTATATATTAAAAGAAATATATGGATTACCGTGGTACGCAAAAAATAAAAAAATTAAAATAAATAAACAAGTAATAGAATTCAACCTCAAATACAAAAATTGTATATGTGAGGTGGTTATAAATTATGTACATTTCACGCTCGAATTTACTTGTGTAATGAGTGGTCTACATGTATATTTACATCATAACATGTATAGAAGGTGATGACATCATTGTTAATAGCACACCACTCTAAGATGGTGCTGGTAAATGTCAGCTAGCCAGTAGTCCTTCCTTGATTGTGAGGATATTGTTTAAAAACATGCCGATGTCTGGTGGCTACCGACATCGAGAAAGGCTGCGTGCCGAAACGCGAGGGCGTCTGTCTTGTCTGTTGAAATAAAGCAACCTTGGAATTGGCAACCCCGTGAGTGTGAGTGTGGGTAATTCTTTACAGCACGAAGAATTTGAGCACAATATTTGGCGGCGTCCACAACCGCTACCCGCACCTGTCGACGAGTGCACCAAAACCTGTGGAGCTAACGGAGCTGTGTCCGTAACGGACATAAACTGGTGCACCGCGCTGGCCACGAGGAGAAAATTGTCAAGCCGTACAAGCCGTACCAGCTGTGGGGAAACGAGGAGCAGCGCTTCGGAGGAGGGGCAGTGAGCCGGAAGACCCGCAATTGGGTGAGCGACAACATCTTTTTCTCCTTCTGTTCTGAAAAGTAAAAGGCAGTAATGTGTGGCAGCGCGACGTAAGGGGCGTCATTTCCAGAAGCAGTTGCACAACAACGTAATCATAGTGTCCCAGACAACAGCCACAAGACGCAAGCATGTTCTGTGAATCGACCAGGCACGAAGATGCAAAAGGCATGTTTAAAAAATCGAATGCGGGCGGAGTTCAAGCTAGCGCACCGGATCCCAAACAACCAAAGACCAAGTTCAATGAAACTATGCTTAAATTGGAGCGTTTGTATGAACGCGAAGTTAGAAAATGGTGGGAGGCTACTAGTCTACAGGGGTATATTGAGGTGGACAGAGTCCCAAGAGGATTACGGGTATATACTGTCCCCTCATATGAGAACCCTGACCCTCAACTTCTAACGGATTGGGCAGAACACACGGCCCACTACTGCAAAGGTACATTGGGATTGCTGGTGAAATACGCATGGAGTGACCGCGAGAAGACACTTGCGGAGATCAAACAGCTAGAAGAGGAACTACGTAAAGAAGAAGATGATAAGAAAATAACTGAAGCAATGGAGCAAATGAAACCTAGATTATTGAAATATGAACAGAAAATTAAAACCCGTAAACAAGAGAAGTTTCAACGGGACGAACGAGACTATTCACAGGGCAGAGTACTAACCTATGCAAAAAAAATTGACGTTTCACGAAAAGAACTAAGTTCTAAAAAAACAGTACCGGTCCAGACAGTGGAAACATCGGAATCTGATCTGACAGGCAATGAATTCAGCGATGATCAAACAGCACAGGTCGCGAGTGGTTCCAACAAACAGACCCCTTTTCAGACAGAATTCCAAGTCATCAAGCACTGTTGGCTACGGGGGGAAAGAACAAGCCCCCAGAAGTAAACGCAAATGCAAACGCAGGAAGACAAGAAGATCCGGCGGCGGCAGGAAAACCAAAAAGTGCAACTTGGACCAACCGCAGACGGAACATCAGAAGATAACAGAAACAACAAATCTCACGGTGGTAAATCTAACAACTAGACCACTGACCGATGCGGAACATAAAGTTTTGAGCCTTGGCCTAACTTTCTGCCCAGATTCACGTCTGGAATATACACAGACTAGGATCGATCTCTTTAGCTTCGTTAGGAAGCTAATACTTCATAAATATTTCAAAACTAGGACTCATTTAAAAGCAATCAAGAAGCCAGAAGCAAGACTAATGGCAACTGATAGTCTTGCGGTTAATGATCTCCCAGGAATAGAAGCACTTGAGGATTTAAGAAATGAGGTGATGTTGGATGATGCAGTTAGCCAAGACGTAGTGCAACGTGAAAATAATGTGGGGATTGAACAAGACAGAGAGGAAAGTCCATATAAACCATGTTCTACTTTTAACCCACAAATGCCGTTTGATGCCTTGGATACTTTTTCGGAAGTAATGATAAAGGACCTCCAACAGTTCCGAAAAAAACAGAAGACTGGTAAGAGTGGTTCGAACTTATCCCAGGAAGAGAAGAGCGCACTAAACAACTTGGCTAATGACAATTCCATCATCGTAAAGCCCTCGGATAAGGGGGGGAATGTGGTGGTACAAACTAGGGAACAATACCATCGTGAGGCAATGAGACAATTATCGGATGGGAGATGTTATCATAAAACCACTTTTAAGGCATACCAACAAAGCATCCAGGCTTATGACGAACTCATAAATAAGTGGTACAAAAGAGGAATGCTTGGAAACGAAGAACACCTCTATCTACGTAGTTCTAATCCCATTTGCCCCACGTTCTACCACATTCCCAAGTTACATAAGGACAATCTGCACCCTCCCGGAAGACCTATTGTTTCTTCAGTTCAGGGACTAACGGAACATGTCTCAAGGATTCTTGACTTTTTTCTGGCGAACTTGGTAACTAAACTATCTTCCTACGTGAAGAACACCAAGGATTTTTTAACTAAAATCCAAAATGTACAATGGCAATCTGACTATTTACTTGTTGTCCTTGACATAACAAGTCTCTACACTTGTATCGAACATTCAAAAGGAATAGAAGCAGTAACTGTATATTTGAAAAAAAGACAGCTAAGATATGCACAACATAACTGCATGTTAATTGAGTTTCTGCATTTTTGTTTAAATAACAACATTTTCCTTTTTGAAGATAATTATTTCAAACAAGTGTCTGGTACGGCGATGGGCACCTGCTTCGCTCCCAGCTATGCAAACTTGTTCGTTGGCTGGTGGGAGGAGCAGGTGTCCAGAACCTACAGGGACGACATATCCAGTAGCTCAGTGGTAAAATGGCATTGATACATCGATGATTTATTTATCATTTGGCACTCGTTTCGGAGCAGCCGCACCTTGGTCATGGTGACCCCCGTGACCAAGGTGCGGCTGCACCGAAACGCGTTGGGTGTTTTTTGACGCTGTTTGTTATGAATAAATAACACGCTTTAAGGAGTTGGGCTTGAGCTTTGCTTTTTGTACTACAAAACAGCACCAGTTTGAATATATATATATATATATATATATATATATATATATATATATATATATATATATATATATATATATATATATATATATATATATATATATATATATATATATATATATATATATATATATATATTTATATATATATATATATATATAATATATATTTATGAATATAAGTGTGCAATGGTGTTCCCACTGCTTATGTTGTGTTCTATCTAGGACCCCGATCAATATTGTGACCTTATGCCCCTATACGGCTATAATCAATAGATATCCCCATAATGGCATAAGCGATCAGAGCCATATTTCAGTAACTTGTCTCTGCAGCTCATTACAGTACATGACACAGCAGAAGCCACTTCCTTAGATTCCTAGATAACACACCGAGTTCTTTCGACAGCTCAAACCCCCCAGCAACCTGGGAAAGCCCTGCTTGCTTTGTTTTGATTAGTAATAGAACTCTTGCAAGCACTGTAAGAACGACCAGTTCTTAGTGACATCTTTATTGACGTTTTATGTCCAAAAACTTACGTCAAACTCGGCACCTTTCAGGTATAAATAATACCAACGTTGCCTTAAGCAAACGCGGTGGTGGTGAATACTGGAGCAGAACAGCTGTCCCTTGCAGAGAGCCCAGCAGATGCGAGAAGCCCAAGGACGCTGCCCCTCCTCCTTGACGCGCTGAGAAAGACGCTGTCTTCTCCTGCCAAAAAAATCCAGCTCCGGCGTTTCCAGCCTACCCTCGTGGGTAACTGGAATATCGAGTCCTGAGAGGAGAAACCAGACCTCCAACATTCTATTCCAGAGGTACGGTGCTGACTAAACCCTTAGAGAGAATTCTTGAAGCAAACCCTTGGCCAAACCAACTTAACTTAAAACTGCTACTTACTTACTCCCTCCCACGTATAAGGCTTAGGTCAGGTGCATTGGGGTAGGCGTAGTTAGAAGCACCAGTTGAGGACGTCAGCCAAATGTATATATGAATGTATATATTTTAACCATCTTATGGCTAAGAACCCATATCAATGCTTTTACAGTATTATTTCGTAATACTCCTTTTACTGTACGCACTTTTTATAATAACAAGTCTTGCAATTGTGGCAATTCATTTCTCTTGCATGAGAAGAAAGACTGTTCAATAAACAATACCTTTTATTGAAAACGCCCGTCTCTCTACTCTCTGCATAACTGGTGAAAGTAATTCTGCACAACTGACTGAGTGAAATAGCTGTCTATTGTTTCACACGACTCTAGAGATTGACTCTTATTCTGAGGAGCAAAGTTGTCATGTTAATGCGGTTGTTGGAAAACTGAATCCCTTCTTGTCTGAGCCAGGGAAGCTGATCACTTCCTATTCAGTCAAGAAAGTTTCCAGTGACCTCTGAGCTAGCTGGTACAAAACCAATTAAGTCTAACATAGTCAGTAGAGACCTAGAAGACCGCACTCCTACGTCTACACTGCTGTTTATGTTATTCCAATGCGCAGGGCCTATAGGGAAAATAGGAACTACACTATGCTTATACAACCTTTGTTAGACCCAACTAAGCCCAAAGACTATTGGCCCATCTTGCTGTTACTTGTATTTCCAAGGTCACAGAAATATATGTCAATCAGCAGCTCTCCACTTTTATTGAGGCTAATAACCTATTCCACAGGTTGCAATTGGGCTTCCGCCCTTCCCATAGTATGGAGTCTGTCCTATGACTTGTGTCAGAAACCATTCATAAAATGTTGGATAGGGGTGACACTGCAGCATTGTTAATGATACATCTCAGTACTACTTTCAACACCATGTCCCACAACGTCTTGATTGAGCATTTTGGGGGGTGTGGTGTTGGTCATAAAGCTCTGCAATGGGTTTCTTCCTTTCTGCAGGACCTCACCTTTCAGGTGTTTCAAAAACCCTTCCATTTGCAGATCTTCCCACTGTAGCAGGGAGTGCCTCGGGACTCTTCTTTGAGAACCAGGGTGTTCAACTTATACATGAGTTCCCTGGCAGAGGTAATTGAGTGCCATGGTTTTAACATATTTATGTACGCAGATGACAGTCAGTTCATTATAAGTCTGTCACAAAACTCTGTCAACATGGCTACCTTGTTGAGATCTTGCCTCTTGGAGGTCACCCAGTGGATGGACTTCAATTGTCTTAAATTGCAGGGAAAATGGAGATTCTCATCATGGACAAACAACCCTACATCTGGGCCACAGCATGGTGGCCGAACTCTCTTGGTCTTTTACCCAAGCACAAGGTTAAAAACCTGGGCATTTGGGTTGATGAGAAACTCAATTTCAAATGACAAATAAGAGCTCTGGCATGGAAATCTTTTAAGGTCTTAAAGACCCTTAAAAATAAATTCTGTTTTCTGCCTGAGTCTGCAATGAAAACAGTAGTCCATGCACTGGTTATGTCCAGGCTGGACAACTGTAACTTCCTCTACCTGAGGCTGTCTAAAACCCAGCTTAAAAGACTGCAGCAAGTGAAGAATGTAGCAGCCCATCTTCTCTTGGATCTTCCCAGACAGGCTCCTATGGAGATGCAGTGTCCAAACTGCACTGGCTACCTGTGAAACAAAGTGTTTCCTTTAAAGCCTTGTGCATCTGCTACAGGGTATTGACAAATAAGGGTCCTCGCTTTCTACATTCCTTCATCAAACCTTACCTCCCTACCAGGAATCTCAGATCTTCTGGGGCACTGCTGGCCAGAATCCCCACAGTAAATAAAGTGCGTATCAGATGCTTCTCGCTTGGTTGCCTGGCGTAAAACCTGTGAAACTCCCTGCCCCTCCAGCTTTGGCAAACAAATGAAACCAATAAAATTCACCAGTTATAGTTATATCAAGTAACTATAACTGGTGCATAAAAGTAACTATAACTGGTGCCTTCACCATGGACAGTGTTGTCATCAATATCCTCATTTCAGATGTTGCAGTGATATTATTAATAATGTCACAGAATATGTTGTGACTATTGCAATAATTGAGGTCATAAACAGTGCATGGTGAGGGCACGAGTTATAGTTAATGGATTACCCTGAAACATTCCAGGAAGGATCAGACATTTTGAGAAAGTTTCGTGAAGATTCTTGCCAAAGTTATCAGCAAACCAAAAAATGCTTTTCCTAAGGAAATGTGGTACGAACTAAAATTTTACGGATGGGGCTAATAGACAACCCTCTTCATCTATTGGTCTGTTGTGTCATCCACAGTATTTTTCCAGCAACTACAGCATGGGGCAATAGGTCAGACCACTTGTGGAAATGTGATTTCCACAAGGAGCATGTCCATGCACAAAGTAGGAGTCTTCGGTTGCAGGGGCTACAATGCAAATGCATGGTTCTTGAGATCCAAGCTAGATTTTTGCCTTCAGGAAATTATCTTTGTACTGGCAATAGCCCAGCAGCTCCTCCAACAATAATGGTTTGGGTTAGCAACAAACAAAACAACACTAACAAAGCAAAGAGACTGGCAGCAAACACCATACATATTTGCTTTGAAAATGAGTGTTTAGCTGTCTGATTTGCTAATGGGGGACACCCTTATTCTTGTGCCCAAGCCTTCTTATTTGCCCTGTCTGACTCAAATGTGCTTTTTTTTGTTGTCACCCAAAATTGCATTTGCTACTTGTGAGTGGCATAATAAATTAACTGTCCCTGGAGCCGCCTCACCCTTGTACTTTGAAGTATGTTGTGGTATTGAGTATGTGGCAAGGTGACACATACACAATTACAATGCAATGATAATTCTGCTGTATTGTTCAAGGACCATCCAGACCATGAAGGTTTGTTCAAAAGTCAGCCTCCTGTGGAACATTTGTCTGTAAGGTTTCCAGAGATTTATACTCCTGAAAATTATATAGCCATTGAGGAGTCCTTGATCCTATACCAAGGAAAGCTGCTGTTCAAGTAGTACATATCAAGTAAAAGAGTTCATTATGACATAAAAAACTGACATGGTGTGTGTGAGCCTTACTGGTTATGTATACACCCTGAGAGTGTATACAGGGATGGACTTCACTCAAAATCCTGACGGTTTCCTTTCCACGCTAGGAGTCATGGCAAAGATTGTATAGGAAACATGTGCAACCACTCCTTCGTAAAGGTTTTAACCTTTATGTGGATAACTTCTATACAAAAGTAGCGCTGTTCAGTGAGCTGTACAAAGCTGGCACTGTGGCACGTGGTACAGATCTTGTTTGTAAGGAGCTTCAAAATATCAGAACACTACATTGAGTTCCCAAAAAACTACTTGCAGTCTAATTCTCCGATAGGTGGGATCTGTACATGCTCTCTACAAAGATGACAGCAGTTCCCCAGTCATTGTTTGGGGCCAGTTGGCCAAAGTTCACAAACCTGTATATTTGATTCCAACATGGGCAGAGTTGTTAAGAATAACAGGTACTTCAGCCTTACATTGTGAAACCTCGCACATAGTATAGGAAGCTGTTTACCCACCTATTCCAGATGGCAACATATAACACGTATTTTTACCATTAGATCACCACAAGAAGACTGCTGACTTTCTTTGACAGTTGCCTCGTCATTGAAAGTCTTACTGCTGAAGAAGCAGGAGCTTCCACTTCATCTGCTGTAGAGGACGTGGCAAGGCTGCAGGATCAGCACTTTGCTGACCACATTCCAGCAACAGCAAGAAAGACTCAAACATGTAATTGTTGCAGAGTGTACTCTAAGCAAGGAAAGAGGCAGAAGACGTGTTACTATGCACAGTACCCATTTCAACCAGGCCTATATTTTCCAACTTGTGTACCATAAAAAAGTGATGTATTAGGAAATTGACTGAGGTGGAGCTGTACTGGTACATACCTTTAAATGGCTGAGCATGGATACATACCATCCATGGGCCACTACTCCACTAAGCAAGCAGCCTTTCAAATTCTTTACTCTAGTTGAAAACATCTTGCACCTACTTATAGACTGCTCGACACCTTTATTGCAGTCGAATGAGGTAGATGTTCTGTTGTATGATAAGGGCATTACAGTCACTGCACTGCACATACAGGTGGACATAGCATAGACCATATTGTCACAGAGTGCCCGGTGCAGAAAATACTAAAGGCTTTAGTAGTTTTTGAAGTGCTCTTTAGGGAACCTAGGACAGACTTCCTCAGCAGGTTTACCTTAGTTTCAAAAGTAGATTTGCTGACTCAGTCAAGGAATCTAGGCCTCAAGGCATCCTTAGGCCTCACCCCCAACATGCATCCACAACCTGGGAAGTTGGATTTAGCACGTCGAGTGCACTAAATGAGCATGAAAGACATCTTCTTGAGCCTCAGGTGGCTGCCACATTGGGCATTAGTAAAGGTTCCCTTGGCAAGTACACAAGTATACAGGATTAGTCAGGACTTTGAAGGAGTCAGCAGAATAGGAAAAGACAGGTAGGAAAGCGTAGGCTAGGTGTACTTTCATAGGAATGTCACATGGATAAAAAGTAGATAATCAAGGTAGCAGAGGCATCCAGACTGTCACTTCATCTTCACCTTTGGACTCAACCCCATCAGCGCCACACTCACCCTGGTACTCAATGACTCCCTCACTCAAGGAACCAGACTGCTCCAAACCAAACAGAATGCAGCAGCCAGGCCAACTGGACTCCTACGCCGACACATCCCATGCATGATTAGCATCAGAACAGGCAGTGCTTCCTTAGCCTATCTTGCTCCAAAAGTGTGGGAAAACCTGCCACTACAAATCTACAGCACCTCTTCTATTCTTGGATTCTGCAAGAAGCTAAATCATTAGCTCTTCAAATGAGATGCATCAATCAGACTGTTCTGTGAGCTGCAGGATATTTTTTATAATTAATGTAAAAAATTGAGAAAGCCTACACATGCCAATGCAATCATCAGCAGAAAGACGTGTACAGATGAATGTGTTAAAGGAACAATACAGGCCTAAGATGTCTACAATAGCAGAATAAAGAGCAACATTTGGGTCAGGACCTGGGGGAAGGGAATAGACACAAGCTTTAGTAGAATAGAGAAATATAATAAGACACAGCAGAAATGGAAAGTCATAGACCTGCACTAAAAGAACACATCTCTGAGAAAATGTGCAGATAAAGTAGCACATAGGCATAAGATAAGGGGGAGGTTAGGCCTTGCAGATTAGTAGCCGTGTAGGGAGTAGAGCATAGCTAGACTTCAAAGCACAAGACAAGCCAATGACACCGGTAGTGCAGCTTTGGTGTGAAAATGTAACAATAGCATGTGCACGAGTCGCATTCCATAAACGTGTGGTTAGATATTTTGCAGAAACAATTACCTTTTGCTGAAATATCTAATATGCAATTGTATGACATATTTGTGGTTACAAAGGTATAAAAGAAACTATCTGCTACATTGTAAATTGAAGTTAGGATTCAAGTTCCATGGAGCTGAATGACCTTCTGCACGCATTTTATAAACTCTATACTATAATGCCACCCAAAGTCATGTCGTCTTTTCTTTTGTCTGGCAACAATAGCTTCCTGCGTGACAGCATGTTTTTAAAATATGCATAATATTACAAAGAACTCTGCACCCTACAGCACCCATGTGGGTTATATTTGTGACCTGCTTCCCATGTTCAACCAGATTCAGAACGTGGTAAATATTTGGTTTGCCATATGATAAGTGCATTACACTCAAAGCACTGTATATTACAGTGGATGGGACGTACACCATGCTGTCACTGAGTACCATGGGTGCCAAAAATAAACATTGTTATTTGTTTTGGATGTGATCTTTACGTAACTTAGGATGGCCTTCCCCAGCCTGTTTACCTTACTCTCAAGAGTAAATATTCTCACTCAGTTCCCATAATCTAGGCCTCACGGTTTTCTTGGACACCCCAAACTCACATCCACTAACTGGCAGGAGATGGATTTAGCACACTGAATTCACTAAAGATGCATGAAAGGTACGCAGAGTTTGTGCCCTGTTGTCCCTGCTGAATGACATTTTGCTCCATACACTGCAGCACTTAAATAAACTGCATTGCAGAATTAGGTGGTGAAATGCCTGTGGACAGGGTGGCGAGGGCAGCTGGAGGAGCATCCATAAAAATATGAACAACATTCACTACAGGGCAAATACCGCTAATGAGTGTGTGTTGGCGCTTGTCCTGCAGTGAAATGGCTGAAACTCCACATGGAAAATATATCTTCCTGAGACTCATGTGGCTCCCATGGGAGCCATTAGTAAAAGTTCACTTGGCACACATTTCGAAATGCTCAGAGTGAAGAGGGAGGCATATACTTGACAAATAGTATAAACTTTATGAAACTTTTTTTTGATTTGTGAAACCTGTTGAGGCACCAACCTTCAACATGTCTGGTCATAAGTGTGTGGAGGTTTGCTTGTGGTGTCTTTGAATGCTAAATTGGTTGACGTCTCCGTGAGAGGTGTTTTTATTCATGATTCCGTCCAGTGGTGTATGAATGTCATGGGCCCTTGAATGACTGCATTAGAGTGATGTGAGTACACTGCTGTGTTGGATTGGTACAGTGGCTTGCAGTATGAAAGTCTAGTATGTGGTGCATGAATGGCCTATAAAGTAGTTGGTGTCTTTTTGTGGCTGTGTGGCTCACCTGCAGTAGTCTTGGTTTCAATATTCAGATACTGTGATTTGTATTTGCTCTTTGAAGCTAGTATCTATGGAGGTACCAAAACCAACATGTTTAAGTGGTGATTAAACTTCAGAAATTCAATAAGATCCCCTAGTTATGTTGAGAACTGAACACCCAGAGCTGTCCAGGGTGGTGTGACTTGCATTGATTCCACTCACTTTGTCATAATGCCCCGCAAAACCTGAAAGTGCGCAAATAGCTAAGATCACTCATTTATTCACATTTCATATAGGACATTTCTGGAATGTGTTGCAATCCACTATTCGAAAACCACCCATTGTTCCCATGTGTCTCCATACAAAAATGGAACCCAATTTTGTGGGTTAGCATAGCGCCTATGATAGGAAAGTACACAAAATGCAAAATGAACACATCAAATGTTTACATTGAAAATCACCCTGTTTTCGCAATGAGGGTAGCCTACCGAACCCAAACTTTTCATAAAACTAGACAACTAAGTGAGTCCAGAGTGATGTGGCTTCTGTGGACCACACACAGTTTTCATACTCAGAAACCTGTACAAATGTTAAACTTAGTCTAAAACATATGTTTTCCTCACATTTCTGTGTGGAAAACATCCACAATCTGCTGGGATTAAAAAAAAGTCATACGACCTAGTGCCCACAACAGGAGCATATCAAACCGTGGTCAATGGGAGTCCTCTTGGTTTGATCCATTCTTGTTGCAGGCACTAGGTCAAGGGACAAAAGTGGGGCAGCGTTTTTTTCCGGACACATGGGGTAACACCGGGTGTTATGAATTTTGTGTATTTCTGTTAATTCAGGAAGTTTTTATCACAGAAACATAACGAAAACATGTGATTTTAGGTAAAGTTTAAGGTTTGCAGGGCATGGTAGGTAAGAAATCATCGTGAGATCCATGCAAGGCACACCACCCATCTAATCACTCCGTCAGTGTGAGAGAGCCTGGCTTAAATCATGTGAACCCTGTGCTCATGCAGCCTACTCATCAAAGTTCGCCGAATATAAAAATAGCCATCCTGTTACGGAAGGCCGAATTTTATGAGGTTATGATTGCGGAGGCTGCTAACCCCCAGAAAGAAATCTTTAGGCTCTTAAATGAGTTAAGGAAGGATGGGGTCAAAAGGACTACCTCGATTTTCATTCCTTCTTCCTGGGTAAGATAAAGAATTTGATGACAGAAATCCATCACACCCCGATCCTTCCCTGCTCAATTGAGCCTATCACCCCTCCCCCTATGTTGGCTTATTTACTGACTACCTTGCCTTTACTCACCAAGGAGCTTCTGACCATCTTAGCTGGGTGAGTGAAATCGGGTTCTCCAGCTGACCCCTGTCCCCCCAAAATTTTTAAGATGGCATTGCCGGGTATTTAGGGCAAGGTGCTCTCCCTCCTGAATCGCTCCTTGGAAACAGGGCTTGTTCCTTCCAATTTTAACTAGGCCTGGGTGATTCCGCTCTTAAAGAAACCGGGCGCTGATGCTAAGAATCTAAAGAACTTTAGGCCAATTTCGCAGCTGCCTTTTTTTAGCAAAAATACTAGAACAGCACGTCCTACAATCCATTTCCCGCCATCTGGAAACTAACCATCTTCTCGAGTTTAATCAGGCTGGGTTCAGAGCTCATCATAGCATGGAATTGGTTATGCCTTCCATGCTAGATGATTTGAGACTCAGGGCAGACAGAAAGGTGCAGTGTGCTCTGGTATTACTGGACCTATCCGCTGAATTTGACATAGTTAATTATGGCCAATTGCTATCGCGGATCTAGGAATCCAGGGCACGTCTCTTGCCTGGCTAACCTCCTTCCTTAGAGACCACTCCCAGTGAGTCCAACTAGAGGATCTGGTGTCCCATCCAGCCACTCTGGCATGTGGAGTGCCTCAGGGTTCAGCATTATCACCTCTGCTTGTCAATGCTTATTTGCAGCCCTTGATTGCAGCTCTGAACCAGATGGTGTGCAGGGTTTACAACTATGCCGACGACACTCAAATTCTGATCCAGATTGACCATTTACCTACGGCTCATTTAAGAATGCAGGATATTCTCAAATTTACCATCAACGGGATGTCGGTCAATTCGTTAAAAATAAACCCTGACAAAACGGAGGTTTTGGCGGTTACCACAGCCTCAAACCCCTGGAATGATCTGTTCTGGCCTCCAGAACTTGGGCCTTTCCCTGAACCTGTCACGGCTGTAAAAAGTCTTGGCATCAAAATTGATGCCTTGCTATCTTTGACACAACAGGTGTCAGCTGTGGTAGGAACCAGTGTTGGTCTAATGCAACAGCTGAGAAAACTGTCCCCACTGTTGTCCTTTGATACCCTTAGACAGGCGGTGTCAGCGTTGATTCTGTCGCATCTGGATTATGGCAACTCTTTGTACTATGGTCTACCAAAAAAACAACTAGCCAGGTTCCAGGTTGTCATGAATGACGCGGCCAGATACATTTTCCAAAAACCTAGACATACACATGCCACGCCCCTCCTTCCAGATCTGCATTGGCTCCAGATCACACAGAGAATCAAATTTAAAAGTCTCTGTATTGCGCATAAAGCCATTCATGGCTTAGCCCCCAGTTACATCAAGGACTGACTGACCAACTACGCTCCGAGCAGGATGCTTCGGTCAGCTGATGCATGCCGCTTGGTTTGCCCTCGGTTTAATCTCTCGTCCATGGGCGGAAGAGCTTTCTCAACCACCATTCCCCAGGTATGGAACAGCCTCCCAGGAAATCTACGCAAGGAAACAAATCTCCTTCCATTTAGAAAGAAGCTGAAGACCGTGCTTTTCCTAGAGGCATGGGGGACTCTCTGAGCAGGCCACTTTCTTCTCACCGGGCGCAGGGCTTTCGTTGACAGTGCTTAGAGACCTCTGGGTGATAATGTGCTCTATAAATCTACAATAACATAACAAAACACCCTGGAATCCCCTGAGTGTCTAGTTTTTTAAAATGTCTGTTGATAGGTTTCCACTGGTGACAGCTGAGCACAGCCCCAAATATTGCAGCTACCCCTTTTGCTAATCTCTCCACGTAGCGATTTAGGGCCTTTTGTGTTAGGGACTCCTGGCTCCCCCATGCAAGTGAGATAAGGTTGTTATTGAGAGATATGTGAAAATTTTAGGTGGTAGAAAATGTGGGCTTCCCACAGAATCTAGGACTTTCCCTCACAGAAATGTGAGGAAAAGGTGTGTATTTAGCTAAAGTTTGTGGTGTACAAGACCTTCTGGGTAAAATCACCTGATGAGAGCCAAGCAAGTCATACCACCCTTTTACTCTCCCAGGTATATGTTATGTTATGTTAATTTTAATTTGTAAGGCACAACAGCTACCCAAAAAGGTGTTCCCTGTACTATATATATATATAGTTTTCAGAAATGTGCATGCTTCATAGGCTTCCCTAGGTGCCAGCTGAGCTAGTGCCCAAAATACAGGAACTAACCAAAGTGCAAAAAAAATGGATTGGTTTACGTTGGAAAAAGTTGATGTGTCTATGTTGCGCTTTGCGCCCTTTTCTGTTGCAAGGGCTAGGCTCACCCACACAGATGAGGTACCATTTTTATCAGGAGATTTGGGGAAACAATGGGTGGTAGGACTTTTGTGGCTTTCCACAGATGCCAGAACTTTCCATCACATAAATACGGAGAATGTATATTTTAACCAAAATTTGAGGCTAGCAAAGGCTTCTGGGTAAAATCTCCTGGTGGGAGCCACACAGTCATGTCACCCTGGACTCTCCCAAGCGTCTTGTTTTCAGAAATATGCAGATTAGGCAGCTCTTCTGGCTGAGCTAGATTCCAAAATGCACAGCTAACCAAATTACGAAGAAAGGCTGTTTTTGAATGAAACAGTTGATGTGTTCATTTTGGGCCTTTTCCTGTTTCGAGGTCTAGGCCAATCCACACAAGTGAGATACCATTTTTACAGTAAGATTCAGGGAAAAGCTGGGTGGTTGGACATTTGTGGCTCTATGCAGGCTCCAGAACTTTCCATCACAGAAAGGTGAGGGAAATATGTGTTTTTAGTGAAAGTTTCAGGTTTGCAAGGGCTTCTGAGTAAAATCACCTGGTGAGAGTGAAATAAGTCATGCAACTGGGACTCTTGAGAGTGTTCAGTTTCCGGAAATGTGCAGGTATGGTAGGTTTCCATAGATGTCAGCATAGCTAGAGCCCTATATCCAGAACTAATCAAATTGCAAAAACAAAAGGGTTGGTCTACAGTGGAAAAGTTGACGAGTCCATGTTACTTTTAGGCTTTTTTCCAGTTGTGCAGGCTAGGCCAAGCCACAGAAGAGAGGTAGTATTGTTTTTTTAAAGAAAAACTTGGGGGAATGCTGGGTGGTAGTTCATTTGTGACTTACCTCAGATTCCAGAACTTTTCATCACAGAAATCTGAGGAAAATGTGTGTATTTTGCCTCAGTTTGAGGTTTGAAAGAGCTTCTGGGTAAAATCACCTGGTGAGAGTCACGAACGTTGCAGCACCCTGGATTCTACCGGTTGTCTAGATTACTATTGCATAGGCTAGAGCCATCCTTACAAGTGAGGTACCATTTTTATTTGAAGACTTTGGGGAATGCTGAGTGGTAGGAAATTTGAGTTTCCCCACAAATTCCAGAACGTTTCTGCATACAAATGTGAGGAAAATGTATTTTTCGCCAAAGTTTAAGGTTTGTAAGTCTTCAGGGTAAAATCATCTGGTGAGAGCCATACAAGACATACCCCCTGGTCTCTATTGGTAGTCTAGTTTTCAGAAATGTGCAGGTTTGGAAGGTTTCCCAAGGTGCCAAGAGAGCTAGGGCCCAAATTCCACAGCTGACAAAATTCTAACAAAAGGGTTGGTTTATAGAGGAAAAAGTTGATGTGTCCATGTTGCGTTTAGGGCTCTTTCCAGTTGTGGGGGCTCAGCCTCACCCACATATTTGAGGTACCATTTTTATCGAAAAGCTTGGGGGAATGCTGGGTGGCAGGAAATTAGTGGCTCCCCACAGACTCCAGAAGGTTCCATCACAGAAATGTGAGGAAAATGTGAAGAAATGTGTTTTTGAGGTTTGCAAGAGCTTCTGGGTAAAATCTGCTAGTGAGAGCCATGCAAGTTACACCACCTCAGACTCTTCCGGTTGTCTAGATTTCAGAAATGTGCAGGTTTGGTAAGTTTTCCTAGATGCCAACTGAGCTAAGCCCCAAATCCACGGTTACCTACAAAGTAGGAAAGGGTGCGTTTTGGGGTTGAAAAATTAGATGTTTCCATGTTGCGGTTTGTGCCTATCCCGGGCGCAAGGCCACTCATAGAAGTGAGGTATCATTTTTATCTGAAGACGTGGAGTAACGCTGGGTGTTAGGTAATTTGTGGCTTTCCACAGATTCCACAACTTTCTCTCAAAGAAATATGAGAAAAAGGTTAGTTTTTAGAAAAAGTTTGAGTTTTGCAAGGGCTTCTGGGTAAAATCACCTTGCTAGAACCACAAACGTAACACCACCCAGGATGCTCCTGGGTGTCTAGGATTCACAAATGTCTGGGTATGGTAGGTAATAGTAGGTTGAACCAAAACAAGGACCCAAAATCCCCAGCTACCCACGCTGTATAGAAAAGCATGGATTCTGCTGAGTAAATTACAATGCCTCCAGGTCGTGTTTGGAGGTGTATTGTGTCGTAGGTGCTAGGCCCAGCCACACAAGTGGGTAGCATTTTCTGTCAGAAGACATATGGGAGCAAAGAACAGTAGAACACTTGTTATTACCAATTGGATTTCTATGCATTTGTGCCTTCCAAATGTAAGCCAGTGTGTATGAAAGAAGGCATTTGGTGATATGCCTATCAATCACACACAGGTATAGGTACCCACCAATCCAGGAAATGCAGATAGCCACTACTCTTCATAACAGCATTTGGCGTACAATTTAGAAATGCATAGGATTCCTTCATACCCATTCTTCACTCTGTAAATTTTAATTGCTTTATACCCTGTACATAATGAAAAAACATTTACATGTGCAGCTTAATTGTTGGACCTAGGTACCTCTTTCTAGGAGAACCTACAACTTGTATAAATCCTCATAACCAAAAGTCTAGCAGACACACAAGTGTATTGCTTTTGTAAATCGGCCAATGTAACAAGAACCTACAGATGAAAACACTGGTACAAATGGTTGTTTTTCCTACTCATTTTTCATATTTTATTATTTCAAAACTTCTTTGGGAACCTGGATTGGGTGAGAGCAACCCGACCCCCAGGGGTATTTGGGGTGTCCTTAAGGTACCCCTAGCCCCCAACTGGCTGCCACAACATAGACAAGCAGACCTGGAAGCAGAGGTCAGCCCGGGACCAGGGTTCAATTCCCCGCCTCGGCAGGTCTTGGGCTCAAAATTCCACGGACTAGACAATTCTCGCTACGGTCCATCTTGATTCACGGGTTCACACTCTGCGACTCTGGGCAATAGCTTGCTTAATCTCCACAACGGGCCCTCGCGGTGGGATGCCTGACTTTCGCCTTGTGGATACCCTGCCAGGGTTATCTCACAGGGGAATATCAGGACGGGTTCCCTAAGCAAGCGCTTAGATACCGGGTTGGTGATTTGCGCTATATAAATACATTTACATTTACATTTACATTTACATTACAAGCCTCAGGGATAGAGCCCACATTGAAATGCATTGTAGTGAAAGCCTGTTTTGAAAAGAAACAAAGATAAAGGTTGATAACAGATCCTGGTCAAAAAATAAATTGTTTGTGGGTAGTACTATACTAAGTTTAGGAATTGTGGTGTGTCCTAAGTTGATCCCGTGAAAAATGTTGATCTTCTGCTGGGATTTTGATGAACCACGTTTTCTCTCCTGATTTTCTCATGGAGGGTATGGAAGGTGTTCCAGAAGCTAAATGAGAATATATTTTCTATAAGTTCACAATATCTTCCTCCGTCATGTGAGAAAAATGTTTCATAATCCGAGTAAAACGTACTGCCAACTGTAGCAGAGGCAGCAGCGCGTCAGTGGGTACCCCAGTGTTCTGTATCATCTTCACCACCATGTTCTAATAAACAATTAAAGCCCTGAATTTCTGTAGTTATGACAGTAGTGTGACACACTCACATGCCATCTTGATGCAATCAAAGATGTAAAACTGACGGCATTTCCTTTAGAAATGAAAGAAGTCGTTGGGCTATTTGTGTGATAGAAAGTATGGATACTACTCTAGAAAGCTAAAATGAGAACACTGTTTCAGGAAATTGTCAATAATCTTCCTCATCATTGTCTCAAGAAAAGTGTGGTATGCTGAGTGAAACAGGCACTTCCAACATCCGCAGCTGCCTGCCAGTTAATTACATAATGTTCTACTACAGTTTCATCACATAGTTCGAATGAGCAACTAGAGCACTAACATTCTACACTTTGTGTTTATGACAAAAATGTGGCACAGCTGAACGCCACCTTGATGGAATCAAAACTGTAAAACTGAATGTATTTCCTACAGAGGAGACTGCAGTACAAGAACAAAATGAGAGGGGCGTTTTTGTCAGAGAAATTTTTGTTAGTGCTCTAGAAAGTTAAAAGCAGGACACATTTTCCTTGAGTTCCCAGTTAACTTCCTCATCCATGTCAGTAAAACATTCTGACAGGCAGAGTGAAACACGTACTTCCAACTCCAGCAGCAGTCTGTCAGAAACTCCATAGAGATCAACTGCACCACAGAGGTCTAACTATTAGCTACAGCTCTAACCTTTTGTTTTCAAGACAAAAGTAAGGCACTCCAGAATGCTTTTTTTTTTTATAGCCTTGAATGTCCTGAGAAGCAGGCTGAAGTAAATGTACATTGAGAGTTTAAAGAAGGTTGAAAACAAGCAGGTTAAAAATGTGAGAGGGGTATGATTTTTTGTATTTCAAGGCATAATGTATTTTTAAAGGCGCTAAAAAGTGCAACCTTGCCTTTCCACATTGGTTTACTCACCCGAGAGGCACAACTCGACTCAAACTTTGGGGTGGGGTGGTTGGGGGGGAGGGGGGGTTAAGAGATCGAATAGTGGGGGTGACCCATCTTCAGAATGTAATTGAAAAATACTTCTGGGGCCTTCTTTCATTATTCTTGGGCAGTGTGTGATAGTGTGGGGGGGGGGATATATATCAGGACATATGTGGTGAACTGTGTATTTTAAAGCACACCGGGCCAGCAGAAATGATCTTAGCAAAACAGCACTAGATAACATTTAGCAGGGGCGCTGTACTCTCCATTAACGTAATTTTGCAAGCTGTATGGCAAATGTTGCATTTGAAAATACATTGGACCAGTAGACCTTGCAGAATGTGGATTTGTTTTTTTCTAGCGTCTATCATTATCAATGATTTTTTCTACTCTGAAACGCACTAGGCCAGTTGGAAATTACACAAAAAATGATTGCAAAATATCTGAGCATACTTCCAACCAAAGGAGTTTTGTAAAAGGGGTGACAGGCAGCATAGCTTAATCAAACATTGTCTAATTAATTTCATTTCATACTGCACGTACATGTCAGTGAAGGAGAAAACTTTCTTGCTGTTCTGTGGGATGGATGCCCCAAGTGCATGCAATAGAACAGATAGCAAGTGGAATATGTACTCCCTGCTAATACATGATAACTCAGAGTTACACCTTCCATTCAATACTCTTGATTTTGATATGATTTGTCCCTTCAGCTGGAAATCTTACCCAAATCTGAAAATTATATTGGATAAAGAAACATGCATAAAGCTCAGAAACCAAGCACAAAGCGTGAGCTACCATGGTGCTGTTCCAGCACAGAACTTATACTCAAATTTACAACATACCCATGAACACTGGTTAAAGCAGAACAATAAATAGGAGTACTCTTTATGGAAATAAGTGGCAGCAGTGCATAAAGTATAATTTGTCTAAGAGCTGCAACTGCTGTGGAATTTTCACATATTGTTTTACAGATGGCAATCTGAGTGTTTTCCCTCTCCCTATTTTGTGAAGCAGAGGGATCATCAACTAGGACCTCTTAGAGAAATGCTCACATGTAGCATAACAAGCCTTGCAGAAGGAATGGTGGGGAAATTCTGAAATAAAACTAAAAAAGGTTTGGGACACATTGGATCAGTGAATGAGAGGAAAAGACTGAGTCGTAAAGGCATTTGATTTTCAGTGGTAGAGCTCTGAGACGGAAAGCCAGGACTCCAAACAGTAATTACATGCATTTGTCATTATCCATTTCAAGCACTGCCTGCTAATCTAATCTTTTCCCTCCAACCACAGTAAACCTTTGTAAAAGATTTGACTTCTCCAAACCTCATAGTATAGGTCTTCCTGGAAACCAAGTTATCTTTCCCTCAATATGTCTATTAGGAAGACTCATTAAGTGCAGCATGCAGACAGTTTATTGCCTCTGAGTGGCTTGCTAGAGCCAACCCTTGAATATCTTGAAAATCTCAATGTGTCTCCCTGCCAAGCCCTAATTGCTCTCACTACCACCAAACATGTCTAGCTCCTTCCTTCTCTCTCTTGACCTGCGCCCCCCTGCTCCCCATTAGCCCATTTTCCTTCCTTCCGTATTGGTCAGACAATTAATAACGAACATTTTTTCTGTCCAGTGAGAAACAAGAGTGTTGAGGGATGACCACTTAATTCACATTTTTCCTTCTTTATTCCCGATATCAGGTCTCATCCTGTCTTGGTCCCTCTTTTCTGTCTCTCCTGTTTCCTCTCCTCTCAATTAGCACTATTTCCCCCCTTTAAGATTTTTTTTATTGGCATTGAGAGAGTGTAGTTAACACATAATACATTTCTGTAGGATATGGAGCAAGGTATTTCCATAGTCCATCACGATTTATCAATAACAATACCTTGAAATGAGTAATCAACATAGCTTTAGTGGCAAGAGTTATGACAAAGGACATTGAAGTAAATATAAAAATAGCATCTTAATCATAAAACAAACAAAGCAACAACATACATTTTTCAACGTAAAAAGGACAACCAGCTTTTCTCCCACCCATACTCAGTTCAATGTTTCTCAATAGTGCCACATTGTACCAGATCCGGGGTTACAAAGTTGTGCAGTGGCGACCCATTATAACCCTTTCCATGAATCTTTCTCCCCATCTCTCCCAGGGTTCAGCTTCCCCAATGAGCACAACTATGTGTCCTGAATTTCATGGGAGTCAATGTCCAAAATATTTTTAGACCCAGAAGGGGCACCAGTAGTGTCTGTAGTCAAATCCCTAATCATGCCCCCCCCCCCCCCGGCAAATAAGTTATCCGGCACTCAGCCGTCTCAACGAACCCTTTTCATATGGAATTCTTCCACCTCGGCTCATTATGTTACATCCCTCAACCATTCAGTTGTCAGGGTAGGTCTGGGACTCAGCCACTGGATGGCAATGAATCGTTGAGTTAACGCCAGCCCGAATACTATGAATTGTCTACTCAGTTTTTTCTTCTTTTTGATGGGAACAGACTCAACACGTATTGCTTGAGGTCTCTGGGTATGGTCCAGCCTGTGGCTCTATGCAAATAAAGCAATATCTCATTCCAGTACAGACTTATCTGAGGGTAGGTTCATGCTGCATGGGAAAAATCTGCTGGGGCATATCCACAACGCGTACATGTGGAATTCATAGTTCCTTGTAAATAGCATGCAAGAGTTTGTGCAAAAGATATATAATGTGTATGAAGTTGTAATCTCAAGTTCACTGAAACCTCTTGTACCCCCTGTGGATCCGAACCCACATAGCTGGTGTGATGGAAAATCCGCACAACTGGCGCCATATGTCCTCAGCCTTTAGGAGAGGTTGCGGTCTGTCCTTGTGAAGAGCACATTATAGAATGCATGATAAGTCTCCTTCCACCAGCCATAGACAATAGTGTGATGAACGTCTGTGTTGGTCCAGGGACTTCAGGGAATCCCGGCCATATCTCCCTGCAATCGCTGCTATTTTAGAATATTGGAGAAATTGTCCTCACCAAAGTTGGAAAGTCTCAATTGCATCTTGCAAAATGATGAAGCAGCTTGCCGGTTATGGTTCACCTAAAATAGTGCATCACCCTGCCCGCCAACAGTCGACGGCCATCTAGTGTGTGATCTGTGCGAATGGCTTAATATTCCAGAATTCTGGTGTCAGTGCATATGGCACTCCATGGAGTACCCCCTCACTGCCCACTCCCAGAGTTTGAATACCAATCTTATCACATGCAACAAATTTGCAGCTGTTCTACATCCCTGAAACAGTAGGGACCCCAAGTCAGTACCACCATGTGTGTCTGACAGTAGGGTCATCTCCCAATTTGGCTCCACATCGAACTAATTGACAGCATGCTGTATGTGTGATGTCAGATAATCAAGCTCAAGATGAGGTACTTCCATCTGTCCCTTATCCCATTCCAGTTTAAGTGTGGCCAAGCCCACCCTGTGCCTCTTCCCATCCCATAAGAGGTCTATCAGTAGTCTGTCTATATCTCGAAAAACTCTCAGGGGGATTTTGTTCATAGTGCATTGTAGTACATATAGGCAGCGAGGCAGTACCACCATTTTGAATAGGGCTATTTTCCCCATCTGGGAATGTTTTAGGGTGTTCCAAACTTGTATGGACGAATGGAGGTTTGTGAGTACACAGCCCAAATTAAGGGTGTGGCATCGCTGTCCATCATGTGCTATGAAGATGCCTAGATATCGAATAATGTTGGCTGCCCATGGCATACCTGTATTGGGGAGTCGTGTGAGATCTACGTCTTTCAACTTTCCCAGCGGGAATAGCACAGATTTGGATTGATTGACATACAACCCAAGAGCTCTCCAAATTCTCTCATCACATTTAATAGGATCGCAGCTGAGACATCAGGTATGTGTAAGTATGCCATGATGTTATCTGCGTAAAGTGAACCTGCGTGAGTCATCCTTCTAACCTGTATTCCCCATCCCTGCAGCACCTGCCGGAGTCTGCATATCACCGGCTTCATCGATAGAGCATAGAACAAGAGGGACAAGGGGCATACCTGCCTGCTGCCGCGTTGCAATTGAATCACCTCTGATACAAGGCACTCAATCATATTCTCACAGTTGGTGCCGCATATAACAGTTTTATCCATGCAATACATTTGGAGCCAAGGCCTAGTTTCTCAAGGACCAGCCACATTTAGTCTCAACCAACCAAATCAAAGGCTTTTTCTATATCCAGAATGGCTAAGGCATACTTATTTTCAGTCAAGTGGGGTGAGTGAAGTACATGAACGGCGGAGATTGCAGAGAGTATTCCTTCGATGGATGCAATCTGATTGATCAGTGTGGATCAGTTGTGGAAGGTAGAGGTACAGATGCTTTGCAAGCAGCTGGCCAAGTCTCTTTTGGTCTATATTCAGTAGGATAGAGCAGGCGATAGGAGATGGCCAACATAGGATCTTTCTGCGTCTTATGTATCAACACTACAAGTGCCTCTCTCACAGAGTCGGGAGTACGCCCTGTGCCAAGGTCTCCTGATATACCAGTAGTACTTTATCAGCCATGGTGACCGGAAATGCTCTATAGAGCTTGGCCAGAAGGCCATCTCCTCCTGGTGCCTTCACTGTCTTAAGGGAATCTATTGCCAAAAGTATTTCTCATTTGGTCGGAGGGCTTTCCAACTCTTCCCGTTCGGACCTCTCAAATCTCTGGTGTAGCAGCCAGTCAAGGTATGTGTCCACCAGGCATTCTGGAGTTGGTCTCAGAGATGTGTATACCTGTCGCAGGTATGAAGTTAGTGTTTCATTTATGGCTTGCTGTGTATGCACCACTTACCTCGTTTGATCTCGTAATGCCACAATAGGGTCAGTGTAGGGTTCCTGGTTAATCATCCTACCCAACAACCTACCCACCCTGTCTCCCTTTATGTGGCACCTGTGTCTATAGATAGGACAGACATTTTTCTCCAGGCATTCGTATGACTCATGAAGGTGTTTCTTTGCCTCTGAATTCTATACCTTTAGTCTGTTTATGCGGTAAGCTCTCCTCCATGATGGGCCAACCTTAGTTCTTGTAATGTCACATCCAGCTCTAGCATGTGATGTGGCAACCATCACCACACCCCTAAGCACAACCTTCATTGCGGTCCACTCTGTTGACCTGTGTTGAGTGATGTCACCTATGGGTGAACTAGTCGTTCAGCGATTCTTCCAAGATTTCTCTTTATATGGGTTCTGTGAGGGCCTCAGCTTTCATGTGTTACAATGGGACCCAGGGTAGTTGTCTAATCAGAGAGTAAGTCAAAAGAAGGGGCTAGTTGTCTGAGATATATCTAGCAAAGCATGTCGAGTCTGTCACCCATAGAGCTGACTTTGCCTGTATGAGAAAGTAGTCCAGTCTGATGTGTGTCCATGCCGCTGGTGTGTAGCAAGAGTACATGTGAGTGTGCAGGTGTTGCGCTTTCCAAATGTCAATGAGGCCCATCCTCTGCATCATCTATTTCATGGCATCTGTTAGTCTGGGATTAGTACTGTGTCATGATGGGAGGTGGTCCATCTCTTCATCAAGAACACAATTGCAGTCTCCTACCAATATCATATCAGCAGGGAGGAATTGTTGTGTCGGCATAAGTATGTCACTAAAGAAGGACCCATCATCATTGCTGGGAGCATAGGCATTGACTAGACAGATCTTGTGTGCATCTAATGTCCCGTGAAGGATGACATATCATCCGTCCTGGTCGATGCGCACTTGTAGTTTCTGGAAAGTGACCCCCATGGCCACGCATATGAAAGCTCCATGTAACAAAACCAGAATATGAGACACCATAAATATGGCCTCTCAACTTACTTCGCAGGGAGGGTATTCAGTTACCCCAGAGATGTGTCTCCTGGAGGAATGTGATTTAGAAGTGATACCGTTTAAGAAGGTGTACACTCTGACATATCTCGGGTTTGTTTAATCCCCGGACATTCCATGCAAAGAACGTACATGACTGGCCGAGACCGGGCATGACCCCATCTGTGATACAGCAAGACACTCCCACCAGGCTGTGAGGTGTGTGGTAGTATGGTGTGTGAGGTATAAGCAACCACAGCACTTCACTTTAACCATAGAACAACAAAGAAACTAGAAAACCCGTAGCCTTGGAATTCCCCACCCCAATCTGAATGTGCGGAACACTTCCAGCCTAACCAGTGGCTAGAAGGGTACCAGTCACTGCCCCAAAACCCTCCCTCTTCCCTTCCCCCAGTCAACTAACAAAAACCATAAGAGTAAAATGGGCAGTGGAACGTGTCCCTCCTGAACCGCGAGACCAAATGAAAGTGAGCCATAAGTGGACTGGGCCCCTGCCAGCCCCCTCCGCAGAGCAAAGAATAATCATGTCATTTAACTCACCCAGCACATATTTGTGAATGACATGTTTAGCTCTCGTCTGTGAGTCAGGAGATCCCAAGGGGTAGGAATTCAACAAACATGTAACCAGTGGTCGAAGTGTGAAAAAAAGTAGGGGAACTGTGGGTGGAGAATCAGGGGGCAGGAATAACCGAAGATTGAATCAGTGGGCGGAGTCAGGGGTGTGGCTAGAAATAGCAAAACATACCAATTTTTAGTATGTTTAGCATTTCACTGACCAGGTACAGCTTATAACGTTATTTAATTAAAACAATGGATAAACATGTTTATTTGAGGTTTAATTAAGGAAAAAGCAAACACTCATAGGGAATACAGGTTTATGTAAAGCGTGTGAAATATAAGAAGGAACAACATATTACCTTAATGCTTTTACTCTCATTGTTCAGAAATCCATGATTATTTTTTGTCTCAAACGTTGAGGACATGAATACAGGGCTCCTCCTGTACACATGTGTTAAGCAGGGCTCAGAAGAGATGGGACTCTTCAGGAGAATCTAGACTCACGGAAACTCCCAAAGGCTCCTTCATATTCATGTCAGCCAGCTAGCTGCTCAATCATAATATAGCAAAAAGAACAACTGGTGGACAGAATGCAGACCAATGTCACACATTCACCCCAGTACAGAGATCTGGACCTAAATCCATTGTTTCTTTGCTTACCATGCCATTCCAGTTTGGAGCCAGCCATAAGCTAATCAGTCTTGATCCTGCACCCAATGAGAACAGTCCAGCCCGAACTGCCAGTCCAGGTCCTCCCTGGACTGGAAACAAGCATCCTAGGACCGGTTTCGGGCTTTCAGCCCTCATCAGCCAGGATAGCTTGATTCCACTGGCATGGAGAGCACGGGACTCATGTCTGAGCATACCTGTCCCACTCGGGGTGACAAATGCAAAAAGAACAATTGATGGACAGAATGCAGAACAATGTCATACATTCACCCAGTACAGAGATCTAGGCCTAAATCCATTGTTTTTTTGCTCACCATGCCATTGCAGTTTGGACCCAGCTATATGCAAATCAGTCTTGATCCTGCGCCCAATGTGAACAGTCCAGCCCGAACTGCCAGACCATATGTATTCAAGTGTCCTTTCATTTGGGAAGTGAATACAAAGCAGTACCCACTGAACCATGCACATAACATATTGCTCTTTGATATGCATGGTGCATGTTCTTTGCAGCAGGCATATTACCCCTCTGCGCTACCTTAGATGAGTAAAACAGCCACTAGACAAAACATGCTCCCATCTCTCTTCAGCAGGTACATTGATCACCAACGTTATCTTGGCACTTGTATTGTTGACCGAAACCTGCTGAATATACAAAGAACTCCTGCACTTGTACAAAACCGCCCCCCCCCCCCCCAAACTAAACTGGTCCCTACCCTTCCAGTCACCCTGGGAAACGCCTGCTCCTGCCCTTTCACTGCTCCTGTCCAGTCAGTACTCCTGCTCATGCTTGATCAACACTCCTGCTTCGTCAATTCCCCTGTCCCCGCTCTTCTTCTGTCCCGTCACTTCTCCTGGCCCGTCACTTCTCCTGCCCTGTTCACTGCTCCTGCCCCGTTCACTGCTCCTGCCCCATTCACTGTTCCTGCCCCATTCACTGTTCCTGCCCCATTCACTACTCCTGCCCTATTCACTACTCCTGCCCCATTCACTCCTCCTGCCCCATTCACTGCTCCTGCCCCGTTCACTGCTCCTGCCCTGTTCACTGCTCCTGTCCGTTCACCGCTCCTGCCCGGTTGCCACTCCTGCTCATGCCTAATCACTGCTCCTGCCCCATTACTTCTACTGCTTCGTCACTTCTCCTGCCCCGTCACCTCTCCTGCCCCTCACATCACCTGCCTGTCATGTCACCTGCCCGTCACTTCTTGTGCCCGGTCACCTCTCCTGCCCTGTTGCCTCTCCTTCCGCGTCACCTCTCCTGCCCTGTCGCCTCTCCTGCCCCGTCACTTCTCCTGCCCCGTCACTGCTCCTGCCCGGTCACTGCTCCTGCCCCGTTCACTGCTCCTGCCCCGTTCACTGCTCCTGCCCCATTCACTGCTCCTGTCCTTTCACCGCTCCCGCCCGGTTACTGTTTTAGCTCATGCCCCGTCACCTCTCCTGCCCCATCACCTCTCCTGCCCTGTCATCTCTCCTGCCCCGTCACTTCTCCTGCCCCGTCACTTCTCCTGCCCGTCACTTCTCCTACCCGTCACTTCTCCTGCCCGGTCACCTCTCCTGCCCAGTTACCTCTCCTGCCCAGTTACCTCTCCTGCCCAGTCACCTCTCCTTTCATGTTGCCTCTCCTGCCCAGTCACTGCTCCTGCCCCATCACTTTTCCTGCCTCGTCACATATCCTACCCTGTAACTTTTCCTGCCTGTCACCGCTCCTGCCCGGTCAGCACTCCTGCCCGATCACCGCTCCAGCCCCATCACTTCTCCTGTCCCACCACTTCTCCTGCCCTGTTCACTGCGCTTATCCGTTCACTGCCCCTATCCGTTCACTGCTCCTGCTGGTTACCGCTCCTGCCGGTTCCTGCTCCTGCGTAATCACCGCTCCTGCCCCTTCACTTCTCATGCCTCATCACTTCTCCTGTCCAGTCACCTCTCCTTTCCTGTCACTGCTCCGGGCACGTCAACTCTCCAGCCCCGTCACTTCTCCTGCCCGTCACTTCTCCTGCTCGTCACTTCTCCTGCCTGGTCACTTCTCCTGCCCGGCCACTTCTCCTGCCCGGTCACCTCTCCTGCCCGAGTACCTCTCCTTTCCTGTCATCTCTTCTGTCCAGTCACTGCCCCTGCCCAGTGTACAACATTAACAAATTACACAAGTGTCAAATTCCCCACAGTCCTCTGTCTGGGGAAAGCTCCTCTGTGATCACCAACTCCGATCTCACTGGCACTTGATTTGCTAAAGGAAGAGGGTGGGCGCATTGTCATTCGAAAGGGGATTATCTGCCTCAATCAGAATGACAATGGGCCTGCCCTCAGTCTGCGTGAGCTCAGGGAGGGGCTGCTGCAGCCTCTGGAGTTCAACAGAGAAGTGCGAGCAGCCCCTGGAAGCTGAATGAAAAAGTTATTGTGTGCCGTCCCGGGACGATATTGTGAAAGAAAGAAGTAGGGGAATGGACCGAAATAATTTTTAGAAGTAGGGGCACGCCGTGCCCTTCCGTCCCTCCCACTTCTACCACTGTATGTAACCCTCACACGAAGACATATATACACTAATTCAATGGTGCTACGTCACAAGTAGGTCACTGCAGTCACTCTCTGGGGTCACATGGCTTTTTGCAGTTCAAAGGTTGGCCTGCAATCACGGTTACTGCAGCCCCCACGCACTAGCGGAGGACCACCAGAGTCCAGGCCACCACATCGCAAGAGCAACAGAAAAACACTCTAACATGTCCAGGTTGCACAAGGGGTTCCCAATTGCCCAAACATTGTTATTCAGGGTCATCGATCGTGGAGAGCAGTTTCATGATTACAGAGGGCCCAGGTCCTTTGCCTGCAGCCCCCGGAGGCCTCTTGCCTGGACAGATTTCAGCAGAGGTGGCATCAGCCAGTTTGTAGACAGTCCAGGACATGGCTGCCATAGCTCCAGTATCAGTCAGCACAATCACTCTGCACCAGGAATGCCCCATGGAGGGCGCTGCAAACCTCAAGCAGTGATAGGAGGCGGCACATCAGGGAGAGAAGGCACCTGAGGCGCCCTGCTGTGTTCGAAGTGTGCCAGCCTAATCTGGCCATCCTCCCAACATAGGCCTAGGATCAGCCCGGCCGGCCCTCGGTGTTGGGAGTCCAGGCACTGCTCTGTGGCCACGGTGGGGGCACTAACAGGCTTCCGATGAGCCCCTGGGACTCCGGTCACCTCATCCGGTGGTCAGAGTGAATGGCTGAGGAAGAATTATGCAGGATTAATAGCTCCCTGGCAGGAGCTTATGGGAGTTGCAACTGTGCAGCCATGTTGCTTGGCCATGCCCCCCTAGTTCCTCTTGTACACTCCTATCACCCCTAGCCCTCTCTATCTCTCTTTCTCTCACTTCTCTCTCTTGTGGTGCCTCTCTACCTCTCTCTCTCTTTTTTAGGTCTCGCAGACCTAGCGTTGGAGCGCGCAGGCGCTCCTCACTCTGCGAGACATATTGTGGTAGAGTGGATTTTAAAAATGGACTTGAAGCCCCGCCCATGTTTCTTATTGGGTAGTGTCATCATTTATGTTAAACGCTGGCTTCTAATGGAGACTCAGGATTTTTTGTTACCGCCCTGTCTTCTTTTAGCTCCGCCCATTCGGATTGGATCATTTACTCGCGAAAATTACACGATGCCTTTATGTTGAGTCTCAGCACTATTTTCTTTCACTCGTGTTTGGCAATGGCAAAGTGAAAGCGCGATGGAAATATAAAGAAGGGGCTGCCTTTGTCACTCGTATTGTATGCCTTTTATTACTTTAATGAGTAGAGCGTCCACTAGGGACCCCGCGCTCACTTTATTTATTCATATTTAGCATTTCTGTTGAGTGCAACGTCCACTTCGGAGACACAGCGCTCTGTTTGTTTTTTTTTTTGTTTTTTTTTTACTTAAAACCAACCCGCGACTTCATTCACACAAACAAAACAAATTGATTCTGGCATTTATGGGAAAGAGCGAGCACGCTTTGTTTGAGTGATTAGCATAGGTCCGTTTTCAATCTTTGTTGACAGTGCGCGGCCACATATTGATTTTTATTGAGGGAAGAATGGAGATATGTTTTCACGGCTCCCCCTCACTACCCCATTAGCGCTGCTCTGCCGTGCAGTGTGCATGTGAGTAGTTTGGTGCTTATGCTATATGTAACAGTCGAAAGAACCTCTTGTCACCATTTTATTTCTGCTGTAGCTGCATAGGTTTCCATTGTCAGCAAATCAGTGATTTAATGGTTTGCTTCATATGTGTCACATTTTAGAAACACTTAAATGTGGTGTAATGTGGAGGCGACCTGGCGGGGCACTAAGATTGGCAGCTTGGCTTCTACGGTATTGTGAATTTATATAGCGCGTTGAAGCGCTCTGTGTACAGGTACGCGCTTATAGTGGAGCCCGCGGTTAGTCTGGCAGTATCCTACATTCCTGTCTGTACATTTAGCACTGTTTAATCGTGCACATGTGTTTGTCTGTACACTGGCATGTCTGGGTGTGCGGCGCTTTCAGACACATTCCGCCGCATTCCGCCCCTTGTGTGCACGTGCACGGTGTTCACTTCAGGGACACCGCGCTCTGTTCTTTTTTTAGGTCGTGCATGCCCTGCATAGGAGCACTTTTAGCCATCGTTCTGCTCTTTTTCGAAGCACATACTCGTGCGTGTGGTGGCATCCAGCTTCAGGGAGCATGCAGGGGCGCGCCACAAGCCAGAGTATGTGCTTCGAAAAAGAGCAGACTGCGCTGTAGAGAGCCACTCGGGCTCTCCACTACAATGTTTCACTTTCCCCCACGCACGCACGCACAACCCCGGGGCGGGCTCGCGCCGGGGTATAAATAAACGGGCGGAAGTCCGCTCGTGGTCTTTCCAGCCAACTGTCATCTAGTGTCCGTGTGTCATTATTAGCTGTGTTGTATAAGCACGTGGTAGGCCCCACTTACCCCTTTACATTGGCGACGAGGCGGTCGTATGCCACGCGTGCCCACCGCCTCCTGCACGTCCTGCTGTGTGTGCTCCGGCCGCGGTGCCCAGCCGCTCCTGCACGCGGCGCCCTGTGGTCGAGACCCGCCCACGCGTCACCCGTGAGGGTGCGCCTTCAGCCGGCGGGACTCGTGGTGCCAGGGCGCTGCCTTCGCTTCCTGCGGGTGAGTGACTCTTCTGCCCCGCCTGCGCGCGTTCACCGCGCCCCCGCATCTCGTCGGCCGGCGAGAAGAAAAGCGTCACCGGCTGCACCACGTGTTCGCGGCCCGGAGCAGGCCCGCCTCCTCTTCTCGTCAGGAGACTCCAGGGAGACGCATCCGCTGCGTGTGCGCGCTAGGCTCCGCGCTGCTCTCCCTCTCCCTCGTCACACTCTGGCCCTGCCCAACGAATCAAGCATTGGCAGCTACAATTCTGGCCTACCTCTGCCTGGGGCACAGGCCTCTCAACAGGACAACAAGCATTGGCCAATACACTTCAGCCCGCTCCTGCCTCTGAAGAGGGATATTTGCGAGGCCTGCAGCCCTGTGGACAAGGCACCTAACTAAGAGAGGGGAA
This sequence comes from Lissotriton vulgaris, assembly GCF_964263255.1. Taxonomy (NCBI): domain Eukaryota; kingdom Metazoa; phylum Chordata; class Amphibia; order Caudata; family Salamandridae; genus Lissotriton; species Lissotriton vulgaris. The sequence continues at coordinate 59,698 of NW_028248832.1, forward strand.
GACACTAGAGACTGTCACTGCACCCAGGGGTACCAGCGAGCAACAGACCCCGGGCACCCTACTTTGTGCACCACCACGACCCCGGAAAGCACCATACACCCTCACCAACAACGTCACCATGAGTCAGGACGCCGGCGCAGTACAAGATGGTGTTGCCCAGCCACCGCCACCTGCGATTCCCCCACAGGCCAACGCCCAGGCGGGGAACCAAGCCCCTGCTGGGCCCACTACTCCTGCACAGCCTACCCACCTGCACGCCGGCGCAGCGCCCATCCCGCCGTTCAGCGAAACGTCGGATCCAGCCACTGCCGCCCTCCGATGGAGAGCGTGGGTCGGGCGCCTCAATCTGTACTTCAAGGGAACTAGAGAAACTGATGGAACGGTGAAAAGGTCTCTACTCATCCTCTATGGGGGACAAGAAATCTACGACCTATTCGAGTCACTCCCGAACACCGGTGCTGAGGACGACTACGACGCCGCGGTCGCGGCCCTAAACGCCCACTTTGACCCACAGCTAAACAACGACTTCGAGAAATTCAAGTTTAAGCGCGCATGGCAGACTGAATCTGAATCCGTCGACATGTATTATGCGCGGCTCCGTCGACTTGCAAGCACGTGCCCGTTCACTGACCCCAGGGAAGAAATAAGGGATCAAATAATTGTCGGATGCAAGTCGAAGCTGCTAAGAAAATTGATCCTCAGGCAACCAGGGATTTCGCTCGACGAGATCCTCGTCCTGGCCAGATCGCATGAACTATCGGATGCGAGGGCCGAAGAGATGGAGGTGGCGTTGCGCACTCCAGTCATTGCTCCAACGGTAGCGCGGTCCCCGACCATCAAGGAAGAGCGTGTGGACGCCATTCACAGGCGGTTCCCGCCGGCAAGGCAGCGACAAGGCCCTCCACGGACCAACCGCTGTGGGTATTGCGGAGAAGATCACCCGACCACCGCCACGTGCAGCGCAAGAGGCAAGACGTGCCTCAAGTGTGGGCGCCTCAACCATTTTGCCGCCGTCTGCCGAGGAGGCAAATTCAAATCAGCAGGACCACGTGCTCGTGCGGTGACGCAGCGGATCCATCAGCTATCGCTCGACCAGGAGCGACCCCCGCCGGACACCGAAGCACAAGACCGTCGGCCCAGGTACGAGGACGATGAAGATGACGAGGTATATATCGTCTCCTACGTCAGCCGGGCGTCTACAAAGCGAAGGCCGCCGCCCATGTGCTCCATCACCGTGGACGGGACGAATGTCAACGCGTTGATTGATACCGGAGCGTCTGTCAACGTCATGGACTCAGAGCGATACGACAGCATGTCCCCGAAGCCGACGCTGGCACCATCCACGGCAAGAATATATACTTACGGAAGCACGGAACCACTCCCTCTCCGAGGGGTAATACAAACCACAGTCGTCAATGGGGAATACTCCACCGAGACCAAGTTCCATATCACCGAAGGCAAGAAAGGCACCCTCCTGAGTTGTCACACTGCGGAAGATCTCGGCCTGGTATTCTTCGCCAACCAGGTGCATCAAGCACACGCGGATTTCATGCTCAAAGACTTCCCAGAACTGTTTAAAGGACTCGGCAAGCTCAAAGGGCGAAAGTTCAAACTTCACATAGACCCCACTGTGAGGCCCGTCGCACTCAGGCATAGGCGGGTGCCCTTCAACCTCCGGCCACAAGTAGAGGAAGAGCTGCGGAAGCTTGAAGAGCTGGGGGTGATCGAGAAAGTGTCGGGACCGACACCCTGGGTCTCCCCGTTGGTCGTCGCCCCCAATCCAAAGCAACCGGGAGCCATTCGCCTATGTGTGGATATGAGACTCCCGAACACGGCCGTGAAGCGTGAGAGGCACATCACCCCCACCATGGAGGACATCATAGCAGACCTCAACGGGGCAAAGTGGTTTTCGAAGCTGGACCTTAATTCCGGATATCACCAGCTAGAGTTGGAGCCAGCCAGTCGATACATTACCACCTTTTCGACGCACGTGGGGCTGCGTCGCTACACAAGGCTCAGCTTCGGCGTATCCTCGGCAGCCGAGGTTTTCCAAAACGCTATCCGTGAGGTGCTGTCAGGACTGACGGGTGTCATCAACCTGAGCGATGACATCCTTGTCTATTCTTCAACCCTAGAAGAGCATCACACCAACCTGAGGGCGACCCTGCAGAGGCTTGCCGACAGCGGGTTGACCTTGCATCGAGCCAAATGTGCCTTCTAACAGGAAGCAGTGGACTTCTTCGGTTACACATTTACCAGGGAAGGCCTCAAAGTAGACCCAAAGAAAGCGGAGGCGATCAAAGCGGCCAGCACACCTCGAAACCCAACGGAAGTGCGCAGTTTTTTGGGCATGGCCACGTACTGCGGCCGGTTCATCCCGAACCTGGCTGCCATCGCGGAACCCCTCCGGGCTCTCACCCGCACCGATCAGAAGTGGGACTGGACCTCGGCCGCAAACAAAGCGTTCCACAACGTCAAAGCTGGTCTTCTAGACAACACCACCATGGCCTATTTTCAACCAAGGCGGAAAACCGAACTGATTGTGGACGCCAGTCCCGTGGGACTCGGAGCCGTCCTCTTGCAAGAGTACGGTCCGGAAGAATGGAGACCAGTCGCCTATGCCAGCAAGGCGCTGACAGACAAGGAAACCAGATACGCACAGATAGAAAGGGAGGCCCTGGCAATCAAATGGGCCTGCCAACACTTTCATCTCTACCTCTGTGGACAGGAATTCACCGTGGTCACAGACCACAAGCCTCTCCTACCCCTTTTTACAGGAACCTCAAGACTAGCTCCTCCACGGATCGAGCGTTGGGCCGTCCAGCTACAGGGCTATCGCTTCAAAGTGGTGTTCCGGCCTGGGGCTCACAATCCCGCCGACTACTTGTCAAGACACCCGGACGTTGCCTCGCAACTGCCACCCACCGAGGACGGAGAGGAAGTAGAAGAGATCGTGCACATGATCACGCAGGCTGCGTGTCCCGACAACATGACCCTCAAGGAGATCGGAGAAGCCACTGCGGGTGATGAAACCCTCACGAAAGTCCGCCGAGCCCTGGAGGAGAACCAATGGGCCCGCTTCCTTGATGGCGCCGCAAGCCTCCGTCCAGAGGTCAGCCATGCAAGACAGCAGCTATGGCACATTCGCAGTGAGCTCAGCGTGGGAGAAGAAGGAGTGATCCTGCGAGGACACCTCCTCGTCATGCCGGAAAGCCTCCAACAGCGCGCATTGAGCCTAGCTCACGTGGGACACCAAGGCATGGCGAAGACGAAAGCGCGCCTACGAAGCAAGGTGTGGTTCCCAGCGATGGACACCCAAGTAGAGGCAATGATAAGGTCCTGCCATGCGTGCACGATCACCGGGGGCGAACCCCTTCCAGCCCCTGTAATCACGGAAGATGCGCCCCGGGCTCCATGGACCCAACTAAGCATTGACTTTGGCAGCTTCCCGGACGGGAGGCAGATGTTGGTGCTGGTAGATTCCTTCTCGAAGTTCCCCATCGTGGAAGTCATAGCATCCACCGCTTTCCCACACGTCAGAAAGGTGCTAAACCGAGTGTTCGCAACCATGGGACTCCCCGAGGAGATTAAGTCAGACAATGGACCTCCCTTCCAGGGTCGAGAATTCCAATCATACCTGGAATCTCTCCGAATCACTCACAGGAAGATCACTCCGTTATGGCCTCAAGCTAACGGAGAAGTAGAGAGGTTGATGCGGACAATAAACCGAGCCCTTCGGATAGCGGTGGACAATGGCGAAGATCTGGAGGTAGCACTGGATCTGTTTCTAGGAGCCTATCGGCAAACGCCGCACTCGACGACAAAGTGCGCCCCAGCTCACGTACTGTTTAAACGGGCCCCCAGAGACGGCATACCCACGGTGAGTGCATGGATGCCGGCCGAGAGAGATGCAGATGCCACACAAGCAAGGAGACGGACCACCAACGCCAAAGCAAGTCTGCATCGCCACGCCAAGGAGCCGGGAATCCGAGAAGGTGATGCAGTGGTCGTCAAGGATCGCTACCCAGGATGGAAGTTTCGAACACCGTTCGAACCAGAGGTGTGGAGAGTTGAAAGAGTTCAAGGGACAATGGTCACAGCCAGGAGAGACGGGCAAACCGTCACACGAAACGTATCATGTTTCAGGAAGGCAACCGAAGCAGCCGTTGGGCACCAGCAAGCGGAGGAAGAAGAGCTGGTGCTGGAAGATGCAAGCTGCCCCAGGTCCCCTAGTCCTCTGCCAGGACTGACACGCGGAGAGAGTCAACCGAGGCCAATGCCACCCGGCCTCGGCGCCGAGCAGAGTCAGCCAAGGGCCTCGGACGTGAGTGAAGATCCTAGAGCAACCCCGGCCGGGGCTGCCGAACCATCAGGGATCCGGAGTCGTCGCTACGGTCTGAGGCCCAATCCGGTGCCGAGCCAACGGCTGAGAGACTTTGCATGGACATCTCCGTGAATTGCTATTTGAATGTTCGGGGCGAAAAGAACTAAAATAAAGGAGGGATGTAGAGAGCCACTCGGGCTCTCCACTACAATGTTTCACTTTCCCCCACGCACGCACGCACAACCCCGGGGCGGGCTCGCGCCGGGGTATAAATAAACGGGCGGAAGTCCGCTCGTGGTCTTTCCAGCCAACTGTCATCTAGTGTCCGTGTGTCATTATTAGCTGTGTTGTATAAGCACGTGGTAGGCCCCACTTACCCCTTTACATGCGCGTGGTCGCATGCAGCACTCCCGGGCTCACTTCCTGCCCCCCCTCTCTCTCACATGCCCCTCTCTCTCACGCGCATACCACTTATATTTGTTTAAATAGGTGACGGTACTGCAGCGACGGCTCGTGGAGGGAGTTACGGTGGGGCAGGAGGGTGGGGAGGGGGAGGGGCAGGGCGGAGGTTGCTAAAAACCGGCATATGGATAATTGCAGGTAAGTAAACAATTTAATTAATAAAACGAATTTCGTAGTGCGCCTTGCATCGCAAAATGCAATGCAGTGCGAGATACGAAATTCGTTTTATTAATTAAATTGTTTACTTACCTGCAATTATCCATATGCCGGTTTTTAGCAACCTCCGCCCTGCCCCTCCCCCTCCCCACCCTCCTGCCCCACCGTAACTCCCTCCACGAGCCGTCGCTGCGGTACTGTTGTATGGCTGTTGCATTTTGGGGATTGCTGTAGTGCTATTGAATCAAATACGCATTGCGGAGATGATCGGCATCCATCCAATGTATACTTAAGGAGTTCTGTTCTGCCACAGGACAGTTCGAGCAGTATTTCCAAGCTAGGTGTAGGCGTGTCCAATTTGCTCTTTGGCTTCAACAGTACATGAGTGTTTGAATGCTTGCTACTGAATGGATAACTAATACACATCTTTCTGAAGATGACCGCTTTGCTCCAAGTGGTTGAAACTGTGGCCGAGGAATTAATTAGACAGGAAATAATCATGCCCTTTGTCCCTTTTCTCTTTTACTGCAATGCTTCGCGTCTCTGAAACCAGAAGTGACAAAGAAAAATGTGTACTGTTTTTGGAGTACTATGCCACGTTTCTCCTTTTGATTATTGGGAAGCACTGAATGGAAAAGTTGTTCTACATTCTGACCACTGATTTTATCGTTAAGAAAGGAGGTTGTCAAATGGTTACTTCTACCTGAGGAGGTTGTTTCTCCCAAGTCTGAAGCCATTTCTGCCTGCCTCCCCTTTACTCTGTGGAACACTACCTCGCCCATGATATGGCTGTACTTCCCTGCATTTCCTGCGACTACTTATGACTTACGGCCTCCTCCTGTCTACTGCTTACAGTCTGACTGTGTGTAACTCTTCTGCCTGTACTTACTAGCTTGCTCTTCAGTTAACGGTCCGAATAGGGTTATGTGTTTGTGGGATGGGCAAAGGCCCACTCCCTACTCACCCTATAGCCACATAGCCCTTCTTCTCACCTCATATATTGTCATTCAGACTGCCTTTCATAAGTATAGATGTAGACCCTGTCATTTATGTTCGTCTGCAGAGGTACACAGTTATCCATTGCTAATCTTATTGAGAATGCTTCTAATATGAGTGTTGATGAGAGAACATGCTGTTGAGTTGCCAACTCTTAGGCGCCATGTTGTGTGTGATGACTTCAATGAGTGTGTCTAATGTCTCCATTTGTTGTGGGGCAAGGCATAAAGATAACAATGTGGATATCTTGCTGAGGTGGCAATGCTTAGTCAACTGTGTGACTCTGGAGTCGAGTGAGTGTAAATATGTGCTTTTAAAAAATTAATGACAGACCTTAGAATTTACAAGTGAGGTAATGTTTACAGTCCAAGAACAAAAGCCAAACTAGAGTACAATATTGTCCCTTTAAAGCAAATTTGGCCAGCAATACTAATCTAGTAATTATAGTGTAAGAACTTAAGAACACACAGAAGCAATTAGAGGATCTTCCCCGAGCAAAATGTTTCATAGATGGTACAAATGCTTGATTTCACAGTACTTTGGGCATACCTCGCTAGTATAAAACTGACAGAGCTTTCAGATACTTACTTTTGCATGTGATAAATATTGACCTATTATAGATCCAGATGTGTAGTTTGCAGTGCCTTTTGGCAAAAAGGCTGTCCCTGTCTCACCAGCTTGACAGCCTATATCTCATTGGCATTCTTATTTTCTTCTTTTTCTCCCTTCTCTAGCTCCCCTCCTTTTAATTCTCCTACTCTCTTCAGCTGGTCCTCTCTCTGTTCTGAGTCTGTTCTTTGTGACTCCTTTCTTTCACTATTACTTGTCTTCTCTATCCAGTCGATCTTGCTAAAACTGTTTCCATATCACTGTTTTCCTCATTTTCTCCCTCCCCTTTCTTTACTTTCTGTTTGTACTACTCATTCTCCCTTACACCGTCCCTTCTCTTCCTCTTTCCTTTTCTCGTCATTCTTTCTGTCCCTATTCCTCTGGGCTGCCATTTTCAACAATCTTCTCTTTCTACTAAATATTATTACCTATAGTTCTATATTGTTTTCCTTTTTCTTTGACCCTTCCTTCTCTTTTCCTCTCTTTTCTCCCTCTTTTACACTTTCTGCATGTCCTTCATATTTCTATCTCTTTGATCCTGTATTCCTGCTTTCTTACAATTTAGTTTCTTGCTTTTCTGTTTTATCCTCATGTATTTCCTCCCCTCTCCAGCATATTCTGTCTGCTCTTTTCTGTATGCCTTCCTTCTCTAATATTTGTATCTCACTCTCCTTGTTTCTACACATCCCATCACTTTCCTCATTCTTTTCCCAACTTTCTCTCCCGCTTTCTATCATTTCTGTATATCTTTAACTCTTTCTTTTGTACTCCCTCTTCTTGTTTTTTCTCCTCTGTTCCCTGTCTCTAAACGTCTTTTATTTCAATCACCACCATTTTCTAGGCTATTCATTTTGAATATACTTCATAATAGTGCATAGCGCATGGGGCAACGGGTCAGCCCACTTTAGCCTTTGGCTAACTTTACCACGAGCATCAGCATTGTGCTCTTTCACAGTAGTTCCATTCAGAGAATTACTATGGCGATGTGTGATTTAGAAACCCAAAAATATTCGTTGTTAATCAATTTATTTTTCTACATAGAGCATTGTACAGCAGTTCCCCCAACAAAAAGTTTTACACACAAAAAGATAAAACAATACAAGCATTGACAAAGTCAAAAGGATGGTGGCCAACGCCAGACCTATTCGCTTGCCAAAGATTTCTTGATTGCACAATTATGGTGACTTGTGCTTTATGTAGCATTTGCTTCAGCAGATTTCTGCCATCTGTTCATCGATACACATTTTATAAATTTGAGAAGGATGAAAGGCTGGGAAACCCCTGCTGAAATTAATAATTGTGCCATATAGGGTAGACATAGATATCTGCAAATGGCACAGTAGTGGATGATATAACCACATTAGGCCGTGGCAATTTTTTTTATTACTTAGACAAACTCTTGCGAAATTCACATCTATTTTGTTTAAGCAAATTTTGAAAAATGTCTTGCCATTTTATGAGTGCAAATTTGTTTTTAATTTGTGCCCACAGGATACCAGTCTGAGGATAAAATGTCTCACAGGGAGAGCAAAACCACAGCAGAGGTACATTTTTCCTCAAGCCAGTCTCCTGCTGGATTCTCCTGTGGCTCTTTTACAAAAGGCATGCCCTCACATCCAATTTTTACTCAAGATATGGGGCTTACTATATGCAAACATTACTTGTATTTTGAAACAAATGCAACTGTGGCCACTCCTAACCCACATGTAACATTATACTATGTGTACGAACTACAACACTAGCCAGAATGTAAAATATAGTTTCTACAGTTCAAGTCAAAATAGAGGCACACATTATGATTCACCTTGCATTACTAAAACAACATATACAGACTATTATTAAGCTTTTTTTTCTAATTTCACATGCACTTTTCTTTGTCTTTGGAAGGCAAACCTCTTTTCAGAATATTATCATCACTCACTTTGCCATAATTTTATATTAATAAACAGTCAGTCAATCAAGGACTTGTAACTCGGCAAATCACCTGTGAGGGTCTCAAGACATTGGAGTTGCTGCTTGCTTCATGGTGATCTGTTCATTCGAACAGGTAGGATTTGAGCTCTTCCCTGAATTGCTGGCGTGATGGAGTTGGTCCTGAGGTGCAAAAGAATGTTCTAGGCTTAGGCCGCGGGTATGAGAAGAGGCGTCCTCTGTTGCTGTTTTTGCGGGTCCAGGGAGTGTCTGCGATGAAGGTGTCTGGTTGAATGGTGGAAAGTCAAGCATTTGTTGATGCAAGCCAACTACTGTAAGGCTCAAAAGGACTATCAGAAACTTGTTCAAAAACATAAAACTGATTATTTTTCGGAAAAAATTCTGAATTCCCGCAATAAATCAAAAGAACTGTTTAATATTGTAGAAGGTCTTAGTGGCAGTGATAGAATCACTCAATCTGTCGCTCCTACTCAGGACCTCTGCAATTCACTTAACTCTTTTTTCTTTGATAAAATTTGCACTATAAAACAAAGCATCTCCACTACTCTGCCCTCCCCCCCCTGGATGATGCGTATTATAACTCTTCGACGTTGGAATCATTTCCCCTCATTGATGGTGATACCCTATCTAAGCTGTTCGCTAGGGTCAAATCAGGCTCACCCGATGATATCTGCCCTCCGCACATCTTGAGAGAGGTGGGAACAGCTATTCCCGAGTACATGCTTTCTCTGTTGAACGGATCTCTTCTACAGGGTAAAGTTCACAACAACCTCAAAAAGGCCCTACTCATCCCTCTGATAAAGAAGGTCGGAGCAAACCTGCTTGACCCGCTTAACTACAGACCTATATCACTGTTGCCGTACTGTGCTAAACTCTTGGAGGCTCACGTTTGTGACAACATGTCCAAATTTGTTGAAGAAACAGAATACCTAGAACCTAATCAAGCTGGTTTTCGCCCATGTCATTCGACTGAGGCAGTTATCCTGGCGGTACAAAATACCCTGAGGCGGAACGCGGACAACGGGATCCACCAGGCCCTGGTGTTACTGGACCTCTCGGCAGCGTTCGACACGGTTGACTATACCATCTTGGTCAACCGTGTCGAACAAGCTGGTCTTAGGGGACCTGCGTTGAGTTGGATCCGTTCATTTTCTCCGGCCGCACTCAATCTGTAAGATTGGGCCCTTTTACAGCTCCCACTATTTCCACCACATGTGGAGTACCTCAGGGCTCATCACTGTCACCTTTACTTTTTAATTTGTACATACGCCCCCTACTGTACTCCTTAAGAAAAGCGAAAGTTACCATCTTTAATTACGCAGATGATTTGCAACTCATCTTCCCTCTGAACACCAAGGACTCAGTGGAGGAATTTCAAAACACCATGTCACACATCCAGGGTTGGATGAGTTGCAATCATCTGAAACTCAACCCAGGCAAGACTGAATTGGTCTTGCCTGGGCAGAGCGTATTAAGTTGGAGCCCATGCTTCTGGCCATCTGGCATGGGGACTCCACCTTCCAGGTCATCCTCAGTTAAAAGTCTGGGAGTACTTATTAGTGAGGATCTGTCCTTGAAAAGACAGGTAGGCGCGGTGGTGTCATCCAGCTTCTTTCAATTAAAGAAAATTAGGAAAATTGCCTGCTTCTTTTCACAGGCTGCCCTTACCCAGATTGTAATTGCCTTGGTCCTGTCGCGACTAGACTTCTCCAACAGTCGCTATTTTGGGCCCCAAATTGGAGAGTTAAAACGCCTTCAGCTAGTCCAAAACCAGGCTGCCAGACTTATTCTGAACCTCCCTAAAAGGCAGTCCATTAGACTAGGGTTGAAACATCTACATTGGCTGCCTGTTGCGCAGCGAGTTGCTTTCAAAACAGGGTGAATATTATTTAAGTCCTTACATGATTCTGGCCAAAGTTCATAAAAGATCTGTTCCTCAGATACGATCCTTCCCGCAATCTTCGGTCCGCTCACAAATCCCTTTTGAGTGTCCCTTCTTACAAAAGGAAGTGTCTAGGCGGTTGCTGCTTTGATCATCTTGCAGCCACCTTCTGGAATTCCCTTCCTCTACAATTGAAATTGAGCGGTAATATTTTGAGCTTAAGACACTCCCTCAAAACCTTGCTATTCTCCCAGGCTTACTGTTGAGTTGTACTATCTCTATTTTTAACTGTTGTGTTGTGTTCCCTCCTATAGCGCCATGAAGCCCTTGGGCGTACAAGCGCTTAATAAATGCATATTAACATTAACAAGCTGGTTCTATGCTGTGCAGAACTTTGTATGCTTGAGCCAACATCTTGAACTGGCATCTCTTCTGTATCGGGAGCTAGTTTAGCTTCTTGAGATGGAGTGTGATGTGGGTACATCTGGGGAGGTCTACGATGAGTCTTGCTGCTGAGTTCTGTACTGTCTGTAGTCTCTTCAGGAGGCGTGGGGTGATTCCTACGTTAAGTGTAGTCCCGTAGTCTAGCCTCCCAGTGATGAAGGCATGCGCGACTATCCTTCTGGTGTTGACTGGGCACCACCTGAAGATCTTAAAGAAGCATGCATAGGGTGTGGAAGCAGGCAGATGACACTGCATGTATGTGTTTCTTCATGGAAAGCTTACGGACCAAGATGATTCTGAGGTTGTGGGCATGGCCTGTTGGGGCAGTGGATGGGCCGGGTTCAGCAGGCCACAATGTATTGTTCCATGTAGAGGCGTTGTTCTCAAAGATGAGGACTTCTGTCTTGTCTGTGTTGAGATTGAGACAATTTTCCTTCATCCAGTCGGCGATGTTCATCATACATGTGTGGAAGTTAGCTCTGCTGGTGGAGGGGTCTTCTGACAGCAAGATGATGAGCCAGGTCTCGTCAGCGTAGGAGATGATGTTGAGATTGTGTGATCTGATGATGCGGACCAGGGATGTCATGTACATGTTGAAGGGGTGGGACTGAGGGCTGAAATTTGGGGGACCTGCAGATTTTATTCTCGGGTTTTGAGGTGAATGGTGGGAGGCTGATTCTCTGGGTTCTTCTTGTGAAGTATTAGGAGATCGATTGGAGGGAATCTCCCTCGATTTTGATGTAGTGGAGCCTGTTGATCAAGGTGTGATGGGAGATGGTGTCCAAGGCAGTTGATGGGTCCAGGAGGATGAAGACTGCCATTCCTGGCAGGCCCTGATGTCATTGGTGGCTGTGATCAAGGCTGTCTCAGTGCTGTGGTTGACTTGGAATCCGGACTGAGCTAGGTCCAGGAGGTTGATGCATTCCAGGTGTTCGATGAGTGCTGGGTGATTGCCTTCTTAAGAACCTTCGCTGCAAAGGGGAGCAGGGAGATAGGCCAGTAGTTCTTTGGTTCTGCTGGGTTGGTGGATGGTTTCTTGAGGAGAGGCCTTACTACAGCGTGTTTCCAGTTGTCCGGGAAGGAGGCCGAGTTGATGGAGGTGTTCAGGACTTTCTTGAGCTTGTCACCAATCGTCTGGCTCCCGAGGTCTCGACGTGGTGGGGCCAGAGGTCCATGGGTGCATCTGGGTGCACGGAGTTTATGATGGAGATTGCAGCTTGAATTGTGAGATGGTTCCAGTGGGTGATCAGGTGTTTGGGGTATGTGTTGTATATCTGAGCAGGCTTATGCTGTTGGCAGCAGTGAATTGGGGTTTGAAGTTTTCCTAGATTACCAAAATCTTGTTGTGCCAGAAGTCTGCCAGGGTGTTACACAGTTCTTGGGAGGGGGTGATGCTGTTCCCTTTTGGCTGCAGAGTTGGAAAACTCCTCCATGATGGCGAAAACCTACTTGCTGCAATTTGTGCTGGCTTCTATGCGGTCTGCCAGAAAGCTTTCTTTTGTTTTTTTCAGGAGGCGTGGTACTGGTTGAGCACTGCCTTAAAGATGGTATGGTTTTGTGTCTTTTCTGATCTGCCACTACTTCTCTGGTTGCAGACAACTGCATTTGGTGGATTTCAACTCTGGGGTGAACCCACTGCCTCTTCTGGCAGATCCTTTGGATTTGCCTGGCTTGGCTGGGTCGATTGTGTTGGCCCATTCAGTGATCCATTCGCAGAAGTTCTTTGTAGCCTGTTATGGGTTGGATGATGTGTCTGGGAGGTGGAAGTTGAGAGCCTTGTTCCACTGGTTTTCTGATATTGTTTTCCAGTTTCTACGCATGGAGCTGGGGAGTAAGGTGCCAGTGTTGGTGGTGGGTCCTTTGATGGTGAAGTGGATGCTGTACTGGTCGGTCCAGGTGAGCTGAGATATGTAATCGTACTTGACTCTGTCGCTGGATATGAAAATGGGGTTGAGCGTATGCTCTCTGATGTGGTAGGGTCTGTGACAAGTTGCTTGAGACCAATGTTGCTCATGCTTTCTAGGAGGTCGGTTGTGTTGGTGTTGCAGGGGTCATTAAGGTGGAAGTTAATATCTCCTAGGAAGAATTAGTGCTCTGAGTTGAGGGCGATGAGACGATTAAGTCAGGGATGGGGTTGCAGAAGCTGGGGTGTGGTCCTGGTGGTCTGTAGGTGTTACTGCCTCTGATTGTGCTTTTTCCATCTGTGTGGAGTCAGAAGTTGAGTTGCTTAATTAGAAGAGTTGATTCGTCTAAGGAGGTTGTGCATTGGAAGGTGTCTTGTAGATGATGGGAATTCCACCTTAGTGTTTGTTAGCTCTGTCCCAATGCTTTATCTTGTATGATGGCGATGTTCGGTGCAGAGATGGGATTCAGCCAGGTCTCTGTGCGGAGGATGACCTCTGGGGTGAGGGATGAGATTGTGTCCCAGATCTCCGTGGCATGCTTGTCGAGCACTCATGCATTGAGTGGGATCCACTGGAGCCGTACTGTGGCGGGCTCGGTCAGGTGGATGCAGGTGTGTTTGGGTGTCTCCGGTGTTGTTGATTGTTCCGGTGTTGCACAAGAGGCAGCGGTGACAGGTGAAAGGTCCTACAGTTGATCGCGGTGATGCAGCAGTTGTTGTTGCGCCATCAGAGGTCCAGGGTTTAGAGCTTTGCGTGGAGTATATGTGGATGGCAGGGGGGCCAGGGATCCCGGTCTTTGGCGTGTTCTGGGCGGTGACGGGCCTCCATTAAGTAGGTCCTGGGAGGTGGGAGGGTCACTGAGAGGTCGTGAGCTGCGCCGGCAGGAGGGAGTAAAAAAATGGTGGGAATCTTGCAGGCTGCAGAGGAACAAACTGCAGCAAAACATTGAACAACAATCAAGGAATCAGGTGTAATGACCGGATATTCGGACCAGATAGGATCAGCTCACCAAGACACCACCAACCCAGCCGAAACGCAACCACCTCCCTCCTCAGGACCCATCTATCCAGGCACCTGGGTACCTACCTGAGGATGTGAAACTCGCAATATACAAGCTCATATCATCAGAAACACCACTAAATCTATAGGGATTACTAGGAATACTCACTGATTACTAAGGATGTCCATGCCCTACGCCACACTCATACCTTATAGTCTTGCGGCAACTCAGACCCAGACTATTCTACCCTAGGGCAGTTCTGATTACTTACCATTACACACTGACCGCAACCAGTGCTCTCATTAAACAAGCCACAATCTTGTGGGTATAAATACCAGTATCCCCCCTGGTACTCTCTCTATTTCATACATACACAAGCCACAATCCTGTGGGTATACACATCAGTTTCCCCCCTGATGCTCTCTATAATCTCCAAGCCACAATCTTGTGGGTATACACACTGACTACAATCAGTGCTCTCATTAACGCCGCTACACAACGACGATCACTTTCCTATGAATACCTTCAGCTCTCTCTCTCTATGTTGGGAAGTTTCTCTCACTATTCACTAGAGGTACAATAATATTATGGAATGGCCGAATTACACTGTGTACAACTTATCCTCCAGTTCAAGGGCTCCTCTCTCCCTAATTATTCAGTTACTACTTGTCTGACCAGGGGTAGGGTCTGTTCAAACAGTAGCACCTGACTAGAAGACAAGGTTACCTTTGCTGTATAAAAACAAGAGGTACACACTATATGCAAAAGTTATTCCCTGATTTAAGCGCTCCTCCTACCTTTTGATCCATCAGTTACTATACAGCATCTGGCTAGAAGAAAGGTTAGCTTTATCATAAGAATAACACATGCACACTGGTTCACTAAGAACTGGGGTTCCTTTATTTATCAGAACAACAACAGCAATATACCACTATACTATAACATATAGTCTGCAAAGTAAAAGGGGAATAGACACATACACAGATCTGCGGGGTCTCTGTAAAGCTTTATTACTATACCACATCCACATGTAACTAACAGGGACTGTAAATAGACTGCACACCGCTGAAAGGAAAAGGATTAGCAACACAATAGGGACAAGGTTAATGTTTAAATGTAAAGGACAAATATCACCTGATTAGTATGAAGTCTTGCTCTAGCTGTCATCTGGGTTCCTCTCTCGTCTGTGCCTTAGCTTCAGATACACGCATCTGCGCTGATCACTCTGCACTGGATTCCTCTCCCCCACGAACTCTCTCCACCTTCCAGCTTCAGCCTAATAGTTTCTGCCGCTCTGATAACCGTTCGCTCCACTAGCTTCTTCACTCTGTCTGATTATCTCAGCTCTAAAGTCCAATTCACTCCAGCTGCTCCCACAGACTAATCCACGATATAACTTCAGCCTCTTCCAAAAGGCATCACTTCAGACTCCAGCTGATCACAACTCCTTCTGACAAGTAACTGCTTCTGACTGCTTCCTTCATTTCCAAACATCATCTCACTTCTCTCTGCTCAAAACACCATCTGCTCACAACTGCTTCTGACTTCTCTCTCTGGTTCCAGCTCACTGACTGTCTGTCTGTCTTCTCTCTGTTCCAAGCATCTTCTTCTTTCTCTTGCTCAAACTGTCTCACTGACAAACTGACTAACTGACTTCTCTCTGTTCCAAGCATCGACTGTCTCTTCTCCTCTGCTCCAACTCCTTCTGCTTCCAACTCCACTCCTTCTCCTTCTGACTGACTCCGCCTCTGCACTTCACTAATATGGAATGCTCTCTCCTCATGGAAAGTTCCAGCCATCAGCCTGCCGCCCATCAGATCTCTGCACCACTCCGCGTCAAGGACACACACCCAGCCGGCCGGCCTTTTGTGGTGTCTTCGACACAAAGAATAATACAGCCTACCGATAAGGGCTGGCCCAGACCGGTTCCCTCCAAGTGAACAACACCTCATAACTAAAACATCACCTTTACCCTGCAAGCATCTCAGTCTGCAGGGACAGAAAGCAAAATGGAGTCTCTCTAGTTCTGGGCCTTGTAGGCCTGAGAAGGATGAAATAACACTTAGCTCTGTCAGAGTACATACACAAACCATACCGATATGTAATATAAAGTCAGGACTACAGGATCCACCCTCTACTATAGGTAGGATGATGAAAGGACACATAATTATGTCAAAGCCAATAGGCAATAGATGGATTAGAGTCAAGAATAAGGGATCTATCATCATATAAAGCAGCTATCCTCTAGTTCATGCTTCTAGGTTCTGAAAAAGGACTGAAAAGGACCAACACAAGGCAGGAATAGAGATCCAGGATGGTAGCAAGCTTAAAGTCACCATCACTCAGAAATAGAGCCAAAAATACGGTCACAACATCAGGCAAGACAGTCAAAAAATGGCGGT